>NW_019154112.1:500588-562535 GCF_002288905.1 Enhydra lutris kenyoni
TCTGGAGGGACCAGCACACCTGTCAATACTGGATCTAGCACAACCTCTGGCAGGACTAGTATAGTCACCCAAACTGGACCCAGTGTGACCTCCAGTGGGTCCAGTACAACCTCCAGTACTGAATCTAGCACAGCCTCTGGAGGGACCAGCACAGCCTCCAGCACTGAATCCAGAGTGACCTCCAGTACTGAATCTAGCACAGCCTCTGGAGGGACCAACACACCTGTCAAAACTGGATCTAGCACAACCTCTGGCAGGACTAGTATAGCCACCCAAACTGGACCCAGTGTGACCTCCAGTGGGTCCATCACAACCTCCAGTACTGAATCTAGCACAGCCTCCAGCACTGAATCCAGTGTGACCTCCAGTGGGTCCAGCAAAGTCTCTAGTACTGGATCCAACACAAACCCCAGTGGGACCAGCACAGCCTCCAACCCTGGATCCAGTATGACTTCCAGCAGGACCAGTATAGCCTCCAACACTGGATCTAGTGTGACTTCCATTGGGACCAGCATAGCTGCCAACACTGCATCCAGTGAAACCACAGGAGGCTCTAGCACACATTCTCCAACTGGAACACACACAACTTCCCATAGGGTTGGCACGAGTGCTACTACTCCAGTGAATGAAATGATACCCAGAGGGTCCCTGAAACCATGGGAAATCTTCCTCATTACTCTTGTCTCGGTTGTAGTGGCTGTGGGATTCTTTGCTGGGCTCTTCTTCTGTGTGGTGAGTGCCTGCCTAATATGTAGGAAAGTGTCTGGGGAGGGAGTAGCAGGAACATGAGGAAATGGGGTATGAATAGTAGGGCCACCAAGTTGGGGGGAAAGAAAGACCAAGAGTATGTTACAAAAGAGAAGTAGCAAGTTAGAACTGGAAGAGCCAATCAATGTGCTGAGCAAACTATTGACTTGCAGGAAAAGAGTCAAAAGAAGGAATAAAGTGTAGAGGAAGAAGTACTAGGTGAAGGAGATGATACGAAGGGAAAGAAGATTCCAGAACAAGTCCATGTTAAGGCTTGGGATAAGGGGATATGATTCTGAAATGATTTGCCCTTCTTTTTCTAGAGAAATTCCCTGTCCCTGAGAAACGTCTTTGACACAGCTGTCTACCACCCCCATGGCCCCAACCTTGGCATGGGCCCTGGAGGAAATCATGGAGTCCACCACAGGCCTAGCTGGAGCCCTAACTGGTTCTGGAGGAGACCAGTATCTTCAGTAGCCATGGAGATGAGAAGGGGATACAATGGGCCTTGAATGGCCCCTGAAGCCAGAGTGCCACCTTTTTCAAGGAGGAAGACAACCAGGGAGACCAGAGACCTGAGTGTCCTTTTATTTGTCCTCAGGAGTCCCCTCCCAGTTTTGTCTGGGTCTCTGACAGCCCTGGGGAAGACACTCCCTGTCTCTTGCTTTTACTAAACTGTGGAAAGAGGACATTCTATTGGTCAATTATCTAAGAAATAAACACATCCAAAATACATGATGGAATCTTGTATGCACATGAGTGAATGTCTACAGTGTTGAGTTGAATTTCCCTGTTCTATGAGAGAACCTCCATGCCAGAACCCCTTGGCATTCAAAATCTCCATAGTAAAATCCAGAGATTTCATTCCTGCCTTCTCCCTTTCTCTAATCCTTCTTGTCCCAACAGAAACACTGTGTTTCTGAGACTCATCAGACTGATAAGGGAATTGAACTGGGAGAAATGAGAAGGGAGGGCAGGTGCCAGGATTCTACAGGCTCACTGCTTAGGCATGTGGTACACAGAGATTATGTCATGGTACATAGAGAACCCAGAGCAGGATGAAGTGGACAGTTGCAATTACATGTGCTGTGGGACAGGGCACATTCACTCAAAATCATAGTTTCTTGGGCATTTACCTTTGCTCTAGACCTGGTCTCCTTGTCAGAATAGAGGTGCAATCTGACACTTTTCTCTCTCACAGTGTTCCTTTCAGAAGCAGAGAGTGTTTCCTTTTACCAAGAGAAAGACTTTCCAGCTTTAACCTTTAACCCTTAACCTCCAAGTTCTAATCCTTCAAGAGGTTCAGAGCAGACACCTGTGGTAAAGCCTGTGATTCTCATGAGTCCCCTCCCAGAAGAGCTGAACATATCACTTTCATGGGTACAGGGGTGAAGTCCACCTACAGGTTTTGAAGGACGGAGAGGAGCTACTTTGGAAGGTTGAGTTGCCCCAAATCCATAAGGCAGTGACAGAAATCCCACTGGGGCAGAGCCCTCAGACAGGATTAGTAGTTTATTAGAGGATTCACCCCAACCTGTAGCAGTAGAACCTGCTCTGCCTTCCAATACTTACTTGGTTTTTCTAATGTGAGCAAGTCAGTGGATGATCAATGAGGCCATGCTAAGCCCTATTCAGGACCATCATCATCACCATTTCACTTAAAGGTATTCAGCACCAAAAGGAGATGCTGAGTTGAGCAGCCTGAAAAGATGTCTTCCACTGGTGTAAACAGTGGAAAGCATACTGTGAAAGTCCGGCAAGGGAAACCATTTAGATAATTAAAAATTGTAAACATTAATTTTCAAGTTTAAAATTGTAATAGATAAATGGAAAGAGGCTGGCCATTGTTATGAATAAAATTAGTAACCTGGAAAAAAATTAGTATCCTGGAAGAGTAAGTGGGAAAAATAACTTAATTATACAAAACAATACAGAGATGAAAATCACCCAGAAAATAGGAGACACTTGGAGAATAAATTCAGGAAGACTAACATGCAAGTAATAAGGTTCAAAACAGAAAAAACAAAGAGATTCATTAGAAGAACTAAAAGAAAAATAGAGAAGGTTTAAATCTGCATAGTGAAAGGGTTTGGCAACTACAGCTCTGTAAATATAATAAAAATCATTGACATCTATTTTTTAAGGACTTTATTTATTTAAGAGAGACCACAGAGCAAGAGAGAACGTGGGTGGGGGGAGTGGCAGGGCAAGAGGGAGAATCAGACTCCTGCTGAGCAGGGAGTCCTATGGAGTTCCACTATAGGACACTGGGATCATGACCTGAGCTGAAGGCAGACGCTTAACTGACTGAGCCAGCCAGGTGCCCCCCAACACTGGCATCTACTTTAAACAAGTGAACCCTATCTTATGTATATTCTATTTCAATAAAGTTATTAAAATATTATTACCAGGCATATCATTTAAGTAAAAATTTTGATTTCCAAAGATAAACAACAAATGACTCAAAGCAATGGGCACTTCAACACAGAGGAAAATGGAAAGACAAAAAAGCACAGTAAACAAATTTAGCTTGTGATTAATTCACATGGTTAGGCTGTGAGTACCTTGCTACTCTCAGCACCTAGAGTGTGTGTGTGTGTGTAGTTTGGAAACATCATTACTTAACTTTCATCATGGAATGTATTTACATGGACCACACATATTTTAACTTGACAAAGTCACAGCTCACCAAGAATGTTTGATCCAAACGGAGTCTAAGAAGTGGACAGAATTAGTGCTGTCCCTTTCAGATCTCATGCTTTTGCACTAACACAATGAACTTTGAATGGAATCATTTTTGGATCTTCATCCTGTGCCTAAAACTGATTCATCTGAAAAGACCTCCGTGGTCAGAGCATCAGGCTAGTTAGACTTTTCTAACTCCCATTTTACTGCCACTCACCCTTTTCATTCTAGCCCCCATATTATTATGGGGTATAGTTCTCTGGGTCTCAGTTTGCTCATCTGTAAAAATGAGGATGATAGAGTACCCACTTCATGAGGTTGCATGCATTTTATGAGTGTATTGGTAGCACTATAAATTTTGTTATTTTTTTTATTTTGGTAAGTTAATGTTTCATATATTCTTGAAAATATGAAAAATAATTGCATCAGAAAAACTTTGGTGACTGAGGGGAGGAGGAGCAACATGGCAGAGGAATAGGAGACCTAAATTTTGTCTGGTCCCAAGAATTCAGCTAGATAGTTATCAAGCCACTCTGAACAGCTACAAACTCAACAGGAGATTGATGAAAAGAATGGCAGTTCTATGAAGAGAAAAGCGACCACTTACTGGAAGGTACGATATGTGGAGAAGTGACTCTGAGGCAACATATGGGAAGATAGACTGTGGGGGGAGGGGCTGGCTCCCAGCAAGAGGTAGAATACTGGAACACAAAATCAGAACTTTTAGAAGTCTACTCCACTGAGGGACATCACTCCAGAGGCTAAGCAGGGGATGGAGCCCTCATGGGGGACAGTGTGGTCTCACGACTCATTGGGATACAAAAAGACCCTGGGTGTCTGAGTGTGGCAGAGCTGCCAGGTATTGGAGTGGGGAAGCTGACTGCAGAGATGGAGCCAAGGCGTGGGCTCTTAGCGTGGGGTTACCTTAAACCATGATCCAAGGCACAGTTGGGCCACCGCTTTTCAAGCAGGGACCCCATAAGTGGCAGATCTGAAAAGACACCCCTCTTTCCTCCTCTGGTAGGAGTGGTGTGAGAGCATATGGCTGGAAGCAGCTGAGTTTGGAGACTCCAAATGGGGCTGAGTGCCAGAGATGGAAACACTTGGTCACAGGCCGGGTGAGCATGGAGTGCGGCTGGAGACCAGGGAGACAGGAAGGATTGACTGTTTTCCTCTAAGGGTGTACTGAGGAGCGGGGCCCCGAGCTCTTGGCTCCTACAGGGCTGGAGATTTGGAGGCCGCCATTTTCATTCCCATCCTCCAAAGCTGTTCAGAAAGTGGTCAGGGAATTAAAGCTACTGAGGTAGAACCCAAGCAGATTAATTAGCCTGGCCCCTGGCAAGGGCAGTACAATTCTGCCTTGGGCAAAGACATTTGAGAATCACTGCAACAGGCCCCTCCCCCAGAAGATCAGCAAGAACATTCAGCCAAGAGCAAGTTCACCAATCAATGAGAACTGCAAAATGTCAGAAATATCTGAGTACAGCAGATGGAATTCATGGCTTCCCCCCCATGATTCTTTAGTCTTGCAAAGTTAAATTTCTTAAATTTTATTTTTCTCTTACTCTATTTTTAAAAATTTTCCTCTTTCCTATTTTAATCTTTTTAAACTATTTTATCTTATCAATACCTTTTTTAAAAAATCTTTTCAAATTTTCATTGTTAGAGTCATATTCTATCCCTTCATTGCATTTAATCTTATTTTTGTATACATATAGGTTTTTCTTTCTTAAAAAATTTGGGATACAGTTTCTTCTAAGAGATCAAAATATACACTAAGTCTAGTGCATGGCTTTGTTCTAGTCTCCAGCTTCATCATATTCTTCCCTCTTTTTTTTTTTTCATTTTTCAACCAACTTCTTATCTTATCAATTCCTTTCTTATAACCTTTTAAAATATTTACCTTTACAGTCATACTCCATCCCTTCATCATGTTTGCCCTTATTCTTGTATGTATATATACAAGTTGTGTGTGTGTGTGTGTGTGTGTGTATATATATATATATATATATATATATAAATTTTTCCTTCTTTAAAAATTTGGGAGCAGTTTCTTCTAACAGACCAAAATACACCCCAAGTGTGTGGCTCTGTTCTATTCACCAGTCTGATATATATATCTATATATCTATATATTTATATATCTATATCTATATCTATATCTATCTACCTATCTATATAACATAGAAGATAATATAGAACACCTCTCTTGAGAATAAAATCCCCTTCTGGGGAAATAACAGAACTAAAATCTAACCAAGTTGAAATTACAAAAGCTATTAATGAGGTGCAATAAAGGGGTGCCTAAAGCCTCTGCCTTCAGCTCAGGTCATGATCTCAGGGTCCTGGGATTGAGCCCCGCATCAGGCTCTCTGCTCAGCGGGGAGCCTGCTTCCCTTTCTCTCTCTCTATGCCTGCCTCTCTGCCTACTTAAAAAAAAATGAGGTGCAATAAAAAATGGAGGCTCTTACTGCTAGGATAAATGAGGCAGAAGAGAAAATTAGTGATATAGAAGACCAAATGATGAAGAATAAAGAAGCTGAGGAAAAGAGAGAAAAACAACTACTGGATCATGAGGGGAGAATTTGAGAGATAAGTGATACCATAAGGTAAAACAATATTACAATAAGTGGGTTCTCAGAAGAAGAAGAAAGAGAGAGGGGTGGAAGCTATATTGGAGCAAATTATAGTAGAGAATATCCCTAATTTGGTGAGGGAAACAAGCATCAAAATACAGGAGGCACAGAGAACCCCCTCAAAATCAATAAAAATAGGTCAACACCCCATCATCTAATAGTAAAACTTTTAAGTCTCAGAGACAAAGAGAAAATCTTGAAAGCAGCTCGGGACAAGAAGTATGTACCTAGAACAGGAGAAATAGTAGATTGGCAGCAGACCTATCCACAGAGACCTGGCAGGTCAGAAAGGACCAGCATGATATTATTCAGAACACGAAACGAGAAAACTGTGCAGCCAAGAATACTATATCCAGCTAGGCTGGCAAAGAAAATAGAAGGAGAGAAAAAAAACTTCCAGGACAAATAAAAACCAAAAGAATTTGCAAACACCATACCAGCCCTTTAGGAAATATCGAAAGGGGTCCTCTAAGCAAAGAGAGAACCAAAAAGCAACAGATTAGAAAGGAACAGAGACAATATACAGTAACAGTCACCCTACAGGCAATACAATGGCACTAAATTCATATCTTTCAATATTTACCCTGAAGGTAAATGGGCTAAATGCCCCAATCAAAAGACACAGGTATCAGAATGGATAAAAAAACAAGACTCACCAATATGGTGTCCACAAGAAACTCATTTTAGACCCAAAGACACCTCCAGATTGAAAGTGAGGGGGTGAAAAACAATTTACCATGCTAATGGCCATCAAAAAAAAAAAAAACAAAAAAACTGGGGTGGCAATCCTTATATCAGATAAATTAGATTTTAAGCCAAAGACTATAATAAGAGATGAAGAAGGACACCATATCATACTTAAAGGGTCTGTCCATCAAGAAGATCTAACAATTTTGAATATCTATGCCCCTAACATGGATGCAGCCAATTATATAAACCAATTAATAACAAAATCAAAGAAACACATTGACAATAATACAATAATAGTAGGGGACTTTAACATCCCCCCTCACTGAAACACACAGATCATCTAAGCAAAAGATCAACAAGAAAATAAAGGCTTTAAATGACACACTGGACCAGATGGTCATCACAGATATATTCAGAACATTCTATCCCAAAGCAACAGAATACATTCTTCTTTAGTGCACATGGAACATTCTCCAGAATAGATCACATCCTGGGTTACAAAACAGGTCTCAGCTGGTACCAAAAGATAGGGATCATTCCTGGCATGTTTTCAGACCACAATGTTTTGAAACTAGAACTCAACTATAAGGAGAAAGTTGGAAAGAACTCAAATACATGGAGACTAAAGACCATCTTACTAAAGAATGAATGAGTCAACCAGGAAATTAAAGTAGAATTGAAAAAATTCATGGAAACAAATGAAAATGAAAACACAACTGTTCCAAAATCTGTGGGACACAGCAAAGGCAGTCCTGAGAGGAAAGTACATAGCAATACAAGCCTTTTGAAAGGTCTCAAGTACACAACCTAACCCTCCACCTAAAGGAGCTGGAGAAAGAACAGCAAAGAAAGCCTAAACCCAGAAGGGGAAGAGAAATAATTAAGATCAGAGCAGAAATCAATGAAATAGAGACCAAAAGAACAACAGAACAAATCAATGAAACCAAGAACTGGTTCTTTGAAAGAATTAATAAGATTGATAAGCCCCTGGCTAGACTTATCGAAAAGAGAAGGATGCAAATTAATAAAATTATGAATGAAAGAGGAGAGATCACTACCAACACCAAAGAAATACAAACCATTATAAGAACATATGAGCGACTATACACCAGCAAATTTGACAATCTGGAAGAAATGGATGCATTCCTAGAGATGTATAAACCACTAAAACTGAACAAGAAAGAAATAGAAAACCTGAACAGACCCACAACCAGTGAGGAGATTGAAGCAGTCATCAAAAATTTCCTAACAAACAAGAGCCCAGGGCCAGATGGCTTCCCAGGGGAATTCTACCAAACATTTAATGAAAAATTACTATCTATTCTCCTGAAACTGTTCCAAAAAAATAGAAATGGAAGGAAAGCTTCCAAACTCATTTTTTGAGGCCAGCGTTATCTTGACCCTAAAACCAGACAAAGACCCCAACAAAAAGGAGAATTATAGACCAATATCCTTGATGAACATGGATGCAAAACTTCTCACCAACATACTAGCCAATAGGATCCAACAATATATTAAAAGGATTATTCACCACAACCAAGTGGGATATATTCCAGGGCTGCAAGTTTGGATTAGCATCTGCAAGTCAATCAATGTGATACAATACATTAATAAAAGAAAGAACAAGAACCATATGATACTCTCAAGAGATGCTGAAAAAGCATTTGACAAAGTACAGCATCCCTTCCTGATCAAAACTCTTCAAAGTGTAGTGATAGAGGGCACATACCTCAATATTATCAAAGCCATCTATGAAAAACCCACAGCGAATATCATTATCAATGGGGGAAAACTGAGAGCTTTTCCCTTAAGGTCAGGAACATGGCAGGGCTGTCCACTATCACCACTGCTATTCAACATAGTACTAGAAGTCCTAGCCTTTTAGCAATCAGACAACAAAAAGAAATTAAAGGCATCTGAATCTGCAAAGAAGTCAAACTCTCACTCTTTGCAGATGATATAATACATTATATGGAAAACCCAAAAGACTCCACTCAAAAACTGCTAGAACTCATACAGGAATTCGGTAATGCATCAGCATATAAAATCCATGCACAGAAATCAGTTGCATTTCTATACACCAACAAGACAGAAGAAAGAGAAACTAAGGAGTCAATCCCATTTACAATTGCACCCAAAACCATAAGATACCCAGGAACAAACCTAACCAAAGAGGCAAAGAATCTGTACTCAGAAAACTATAAAGTACTCATGAAAGAAATTGAGGAAGACACAAAGAAATGGAAAAATGTTCCATGCTCATGGATTGGAAGAACAAATATTGTGAAAATGTCTAGCTTCCTAGAGCAATCTCCACATTTAATGCAATCCCTATCAAAATACCATCAACTTTTTTTCAAATAAAGGGAACAAATAATCCTAAAATTTGTATGGAACCAGAAAAGACCTCGAATAGCCAGAGGAATGTTGAAAAAGAAAGCCAGAGTTGGTGGCATCACCATTCCAGACTTCAAGCTCTATTACAAAGCTGTCATCATCAAGACAGTATGGTACTGGCACAAAAACAGACATATAGGGGCCCCTGGGTGGCTCAGTGGGTTAAAGCCTCTGCCTTCGGCTCGGGTCATGATTCCGGGGTCCTGGGATCGAGCCCCGCATTGGGCTCTCTGCTCAGCGGGGAGCCTGCTTCCCCCTCTCTGTCTCTGCCTGCCTCTCTGCCTACTTGTGATCTCTGTCTGTCAAATAAATAAATAAAATCTTGAAAAAAAAAAACAGACACATACATCAAAGGAACAGAATAGAGAGCCCAGAAATAGACCCTCAACTAGTCAACTAATCTTCAACATGGCAGGAAAGAATGTCCAATGGAAAAAAAGGCAGTCTCTTCAACAAATGGTGTTGGGAAAATTGGACAGCCACATGCAGAAGAATGAAACTGAACCATTTTCTTACACGACCCACAAAAATAGACTCAAGATGGATGACAGACCTCAATGTGAGACAGGAATCCATAAAAATCCTTGAGGAGAACACAGGCAGCAACCTCTTTGACCTCAGCCACTTCTTCCTAGAAACATCGCCAAAGAAAAGGGAAGCAAGGGCAAAAATCAACTATTGGGACTTCATCAAGATCAAAAGCTTTTGAAAAGCAAAGGAAATAGTCAACAAAACCAAAAGACAACCGAAAGAATGGGAGAAGATATTTGCAAATGACATATCAAATAAAGGGCTAGTATCCAAAAACTGTAAAGAACTCAAACTAAACACCCAAAGAACAAATAATCCAATCAAGAAATGGGCAGAGGACATGAACAGACATTTCTGTAAAGAAGACATCCAGATGGCCAACAGACATATGAAAAAGTGCTCCAGCACTCAGCATCAGGGAAATACAAATCAAAACCATGATGAGATACCACCTTACACCAGTCAGAATGGCTAAAATTAACAAGTCTGTAAATGACAGATGTTGGCGAGGATGTGGAGAAAGGGGAACTCTCCTACACTGTTGATGGGAATGCAAGCTGGTGCAGACACTCTGGAAAACAGTATGGAGGTTCCTCAAAAAACTGAAAATAGAGCTACCCTATGACCCAGCAATTGCACTACTGGGTGTTTACCCTAAAGATAGAAATGCAGTGATCCAAAGGGGCACATGCACCTGAATGTTTATAGCAGCAATGTCCACAATAGCCAAACTATGGAAAGAACCTAGATGTCCATGAACAGATGAATGGATAAAGAAGTGGTATATATATACAATGGAATACTATGTAGCCTTCAAAAAATGAAATCTTGCCATTTGCAATGGTGTGGATGGAACCAGAGGGTATGATGCTATGTGAAATAAGTTAATCAAAGAAAGACAATTATCATATGATCCCACTGATATGAGCAATTTGAGAAACAAGACAGAGGATCATAGGGGAAGGGAGGGAAAAATGAAACAAGATGAAACCAGAGAGGGAGACAAACTATAAGAGACTCTAATCTCAGGAAACAAACTGAGGGTTGCTGGAGTGGAGGGGCTGGGAAGGGTTTGTGCCATGGTGAGTGCTGTGAATTGTGTGAATGATGAATCATAGACCTGTACCCCTGAAACAAGTAATACATTATATGTTAATAAAAAAATCAATAGATAATGAGAACTAAATTAATTGAAGTTTTACTAAGTTCTAGGCTTAGAGCTGAGTGTTTAAAATGCATCATTTCATTTAATTTGCTCTACAGTCCTATGGGAATATTATATCCCCCTTACAGGTGAGGAGCCTGGAGCCCTGTGATCTTAGTTATTTGTCCCAGCACATGTAGTATGGGGCAAATCTGGGACTCTAACCCAAGTTGGTTTGATCCTGGAGTCCATGCCTATACTCCCAAGGCTCTATATGAATACTTTCTGAGGGCACCTGTCCTCAGTTCCTTAGATGACTAACAGAGTGAATGGCTGTGTCTTCTAGGTGAGTCTCCATAGTTTCACATAAGGATGTGGATTCACTTTTGTCTTGAAAGTCCAACAGCACATAACTTCACCATGTTGCAAAGGATGTACTAATAAAGTGGCAGGTGGGGGACCTGGGTGACTCAGTCAGTTAAGCAACTGACTCTTGATTTTAGCTAAGGTCGTGATCTCAGGGTTGTAGGATCTCAAGGTTGTAGCCCCACGTCAGGCTCTGTGCTCAGTGCAGAGTCTAGTTGTCCCTTTCCCTTCTTCCCTTTACACACTCTATCTCATAAATAAATAAATAAATAAATAAATAAATAAATAAGGCACGTGGGTGGCTTAGTCAGTTAAGCATCTGCCTTCACCTCAGGTCATGATCCGAGGGTCCTGGGATCAAGTCCCATGTCATGCCCTCTGCAATGTGGGGAGTCTGTTTATCCTTCTTCCTCTGCTCCTCCTTCCGCTTGTGCTCTCTTGCACGTTCTCTCTCTCAAATAAATAAAATCTTTTTAAAAATAAATAAAATCTTTAAGAAAAAATAAAGTGACAAGGAAAGCTGTTTACTCATAAAGATTGTGAAACAACAGAGAGAGAGAGACAAAGACACAATAAAGATGGTAAAGAGAGGAGAAAATCAATGAATCTAGAAAGTAAAAATTTGACCATGAAAGAGATGATAAAGGGAGATAAGGGACATGAGATAAGTTTGGGGATAAGGGAGAAGATAAATTAATTTTATAATATTCATCTTTTTCTCCTTTAAAGGAACTTTTTCTTCTCCCTGATAAGTAGTGGCACTTACTAACCTCATGATTATAGCTTTGGCCTTGGTCTGGATCTGGACTCAGAATTGGACTCTGGCCTGTTCTATAGCCTAGAAAATGAAGTGGTCCATGGAGGAGCACGTGGCTTTGGACAAAAAGTGGGCCATGATGTGGGCCATGTATTGAGCCACAGTGAATCATGGCAGGAGTCATGGACACAGAGGAGGCCATTACAACAGCCATGAAATGGATCACAGAGGAGGCCACTAAGGAAGCTATGAAGTGGGCCACAGAAGAAGACCCCAGGAAGCCACAGCAGGACAAGGTGGTTATGGCCACAGGCTGGGTAATATTATGGAAAAAGTTATGGAAAAACTATTATCCAGTCTATTATAGTCATAGACTATGTCATAATCATTGTCATAGACTACATTCATAGACTATGACTATAATAGACTGGATAATATTTTGGAAAATATTATGGAAAAAGAAAGCATGGGAGGGCATCATGGAGGAGAAGAAAAGAATAATTGGGGAATGATTAAAATGAAATATGGGGGAACCTGGCTAGCTCAGTTGATAGAGTCTATGACTTTTGATCTCAAGGTTGTGAATTCAAGCCCCATGTTGTACACAGCGTTATTTAAAAAAAAAAAAAACTTAAAAGGAGTATAAAAAGGTTCTCGAGGAGTAAGTTTAAAGATCAAGAAAAGGACCAGCAAAAAGATCTCAGAGACCTTGATCAACATTGGGAAAAATCAAGCAGAGGCTCGGTTTGGAGGAGATGCACAGCTTTTCCAGGCTTGGAGATGACTTCAAGTTAAAGCTTTCTTGAGTTCTACCTGAGTCTCAGACTCTATTATAGGGAGTCATAGTTATCATCCTTAGGACATTCTCTCTCCCATCTCCCACCATGCAAGTCATGGTCACTCTTTCTCATCCCTGTTTCCTCAGGGTGCTATAAATGCTACCACACATCTCTAAGAAACAAAAGCATGCAATAAATATATTATCAAGACCACAGGCTTACTTGTTTTCCTTTGGTTTATCATGAAGTTGTTTTCTCTTTTAATGCTTACTATATCCCAGGTGCTGTCCCAGAAGACTTTAAATACATCATCATGTAATTCTTAAAAAGTCCTTGAAGAGCCTTTGAGGTAAGTAAAGATATTTAAAGAAGACACAAAAAAACACTAACTATAAAGAAAAGTTTGGTGATTTGTATTTCACTGAAGTCCAGTATCAGAATGTATCTGTAAGAGAATGAAAAGGAAAACCAAAGACGGGATCAGATACTGTACTATTTACATCTGACAGAAGACTCATATCCAGAATATAAAAAACACTACAAATCAATAAGAAAAAAACAGAGCAATTAAAAATGGGCAGAAGATTAGATAAATATTTAGCAAGAGTATATCAAAATGCTTAGTGAACATTTGGACAGGTGTTCAATATTTTTTTTTTTATCAGAGAAATGAACATTAAAACCACAGTGAGATACCACCAAAGATATACCAAACGACTTGAATTTAAACATTTTTTTTTTAAGATTTTATTTCTTTATTTGTCAGAGAGAGAGAGGGAGAGAGAGCAAGCACAGGTGGACAGAATGGCAGGAGAGGGAGAAGCAGGCTCCCTGATGAGCAAGGAGCCCGATATGGGACTCGATCCCAGGACGCTGGGATCATGACCTGAGCCGAAGGCAGCTGCTTAACCAACTGAGCCACCCAGGCGTCCCAAACGACTTGAATTTAAATAACTGCAGTCAAATGCTCTGCCACTGAGCTATACCCCCAAATTTAAATAACTGATAATACTGAGTATTAGCAAGGATGTTGAACAACTGGATTCTTAAATATTGTTAGTGGGAGTATAAATTGATACAATTATTTTGAGAAAATGGCAACACTAAAATTAAATACAAGTGTATCCTATGACCCAAAACTCCTAATTCTGAGTAAATATATCCAAAAGAAATGAATGCCTTTGTCCACCAAAAGACATGTCTCATAGCAGCTTTACTTAAAATAGTGCTGAGCTGGCAATTATCCAAAGTCTATTAACATTAAGATAGGTAAATACATTATGAGATGTTTATACAATGAATGCTATTTAATGGTGGAAAAAGAATGAACTACTAAATCATGCAATTACATATGAACCCCATAACATAATGTTGAATAAAAGAAAAAAACAGAAGAGTACATACTACGTCATTCCATTCACATGCAGTTCAAAAAACAGGTCCAGGAGAAGGCATAATGAACCTTGTGTGTGGGGGGGAGAATATGATAATGTCCTATATTTTGTCTGAATAGTGATTACATGGGTGTATACATATATAAAATTTCATTAAAATGTGCACATAAGATTTGTGCACTTTATAGTGTGTGTAAGTTCCACCTCAACTTAAAAAAGGAAAAAAGTATCCTCTGAAAACTTTTTCTGGCAATATTATGATTTCCTTGTTCAGAAGATATGGCTGGAGGGACGCCTGGGTGGCTCAGTTGGTTAAGCAGCTGCCTTCGGCTCAGGTCATGATCCCAGCGTCCTGGGATCGAGTCCCACATCGGGCTCCTTGCTCATCAGGGAGCCTGCTTCTCCCTCTGCCTCTGCCTGCCATTCTGTCTGCCTGTGCTTGCTCTCTCTCCCTCTCTCTCTCTGACAAATAAATAAATAAAATCTTAAAAAAAAAAAAAAGAAGATATGGCTGGGAAACGCAGTGATAAATAAGGTATTCTGTAAGCCCAGTGACAGTGGTGGTGTTGGAAGCTTTGTCTGCAGGGTGGCAAATACCTATTTCAATGAGGACAAATCACTACTTCCTTCAGGCTGGAAGAGGTTCAGTGCAATCAACCAACCTGACACCAAGTTGCTCTGGAGAATGAAGCCATATAGTGGGATTAACACTGATCCCTGCTAACTGAAATAAGCTAGACACAGAAAGACAAATACTGTATTTGTCTGTATTATCTTAGTTACATGTGGAATCCAAAAAAGTCAAACTCATAGAACCAGAGAATAGAATGGTGGCTGCCCTGGGTTGAGGATTGGGAGAAATGAGGTGATTGGAATCACAGGATATAAAGTTTAAGTTATAAGATGAATATGGTCTGAGGAGCTAATGTATAGTGTGGTGACTATATGGGTGATAATACTGTATTGTATACCTGAAAGTTTCAAAGAGAGCAGAATGGGGGCATTCTCTCCTATACACACAAAAGATAATTGAACTAGTAAGAATAGTCGATGGGAGTGCTTGTGTGCGTAAATAAAATCACCTGTTTTTTTGGTATGATCCCAGGGCACTTGTGCATGCCAAGCCCTATCAGCTCCCAGAACTAAATGGTTTAAGATCCAGTTCCTTGGATAGCAGATATAACACTTAGGATGCTAGATGCATAGACAAACTCCTTCCAGGGAGAAGCTGGAGACTTGGTTTTACCATTGGAATGAACCAGGAAGGAGATGGCATAGGGACATTGTTCTTTCAGACACCTTGGAAGATACCAATCAACACTAAAGTGCAGGCTGATTAAGAGCTGGACCCTGAGGCAGCAGCTGGGAGAGTACACAAACATCTCCCAGGAAAAAACTGGGAGAGGAATATTTTTGCCTGCTTCCTCTGTGCTGACCCCAGTGGGGATAGCCACAAGGAATTCTCTTGTGCCCTTTTAGCAACTGCTTCTTGGATACAGTCCTGTGGGACTTGTGAATGCCAAGCCTTATTGACTGTCAGAGCTGGATCATTGGGGGAACAGTCCTCTGGGTAACAGCTGTAAATTTGGGGTGGCAAGAAGCTGGTGAAGTGGTTTTATTGTTGGCACAAGCAGGAGGGAGAAGACTGCAAGAAGTGCCCACTGGCTCTTCCCAGTCAGCATCTACATGTGAGCTAATTAGAAGCCAGATTCCCAAGAAGCAGCTGTTCAAGTATGCAATCAAACCTGGTCCAGGGAAAATGGAGATGAGCATTTTTGCTTGCTCTCTCTGCATTGAACCTAGTGGGATATTGGAGGGAAGTGCTTGCTTCTCTGTTTGTTATAGGCACTCATGAATGCAAGACCCCACTGGCTCAGAGAACTAGGTAATTTGGAAGCCCATCCCTGTAATGGCAGCCTTAAAAGCTGAGGTGCTGGATATATTGTCCAAAGTCTTCATTCTGCAGAGACTAGCTGGGAGTTCAGGGTTCCCTCTGATTGTAAGATGCTATGCTAGGTGTGGGGTTTATGGTGAGAATATGTCTCAGCCTTTCTTACCCATTTTGATGTGGTACTTTCTTAGTCGTCCAATGTATAGGAATCGCTCAACTAGTTTCTGGATACCTCTCACAGCAAATTATGCCATGTATATTAGTACATCTATAGGAGGACGAAAAGTCAAAAGCCTCCCATGTTGTCATCTTGGTGATGTCACTCGGGAATAAAATAATCATCAAGCTTAGATCTTTCTCCCCACCTCTCTTCCTCATCATAACTCTTAATGCCTAGGAATGGGGTTCCAAAGTCAGGTGATATCAGTTACATCAAATGATGTTACATATTTTTCCTTACAAGCAGATTGCACCATGCAAATTTTTACTATTCTGATATATGTAGGGCTTGGACCATGAGTTGGGACTTTTCCTCCCTGCTCAAAAGCTTCCACCAGAAGTGTGGCTAGGGAGACCAGTAGTAACCCTTAGCGACAGGGAGTGAAAACTTCACTCAGTGGTGGTGTGTTGGTAAATGTTTAACAACCAACTCTTCATGGGGAAAAGCCCTAATATATGTAACATTTTATGATTCCCTGCATGACCCATTTCAAGCTACCAACAAGATGTCAATGAACAGGGATTTGTGAAGTGAGGCACAGTAGCAAACCAATATATACCAATAGATAGTAAATGAATTATAAAGTGGTAAGTTTTTGTTTTAATTTACTTTTACCTTATTTTTAATTTATTTAAACTGCAAGCTTATTTAATTTAATTTTTAGGGTAGTTTCAGGATCACAGCAAAATTGAGCAGAAAGTACAGAGTTCCCATATGCCCCCTGCCCACAACACAAACTTCCTATAACTTAATTTTTAACAATGCCTGCATTTAACAAGTTTGTGTGTGTGTGTATATATATAGCAATCAGCTATATATGGCAATCAGCTCATGAAATATAGCCATGTGTACATATATATATATATATATATATACACACACACACACTGAGCCACCCAGGCACTCCGCCCTTTTTAAAGATTTTATAGAAACCTAATTTCTTACTGAGACCCCATACATCTGATCCTTAACTGTCCCCTCTCCCATTTATGTTTTGGAGCCCAGGAGTTCTCCCAGGTAATATTTCAAGATAAAGGGTTCTTTTCTGTCTTCTGGTTCCTTTGACCTCCTGATATCTGGTAGCTGAATTACTGGTTTATCATAAAGAACAACATATAGACCACAGAAATTCTAAGGGAGATGGGGTCCCCTGTATTAGGCAGCATGTCCCCAAATTCTTATTCCTTTTCTAGAGGCAATGATGACTACATTTTTTGCCATTTCAATGAAATTCATTGCAGAGTCCACTCCTCAGACCACAATGCTGATGCCACCTTTCTCTTAAAGCAAAACCATTTTCATCTCTCCCAGCCATGGGCCTGATCAGGGGGCTGGGACTGAATCTCATTTCCCTGGGTATCCTGGATTGAAGAAGCTGAAGGATGCATGCTTTGTAATGAACCAGAAGAACCTAGTTTTAATTCATCCTCAAGTCCAAAGGTTGTACTGATTATTAAGGTTAGGCAGCATTTGTGGAGCATCCAAAGGCAATGCAAGTGATAATATTTCCTCCACAAATGCTGCCTAATTTCAAATTGTTAACCTTAATAATCCCTGAAGATGCTCACTGCCAGGGTGACCTAACTGCAATTAGTCCAAGAGAGAAATAAGTTAACCTCCTTTTGAGCCCAGCTGATGGGTCTGCAGGTTTAGCTGACTCCCATCCCTCTTGGAATTCAATGATTTTTAAGTCTTAATCATTATAGACTACTTTAGCTCACATGTAACCTCTTTATCTTTATTGCCAAATGAAATTTTAAAAAGAAAGGTGGGGGAAATTTTAAAGAAAATGTTTAGGTTGAATGAAGATAAGGATTTTAGATGTCCCCCACCCCCACCGCCGATCTTGCACTGCTCCCGGTCTCCCTAACTGGAGTCTCTTCCTCCTCCCACACTGGCCCTGAGACTGACTCCACTTCCTTTCCCTCTCACATTCCATTGTTAGAATAGGAGCTAGCCATCAGGGAGATTCAAATCAAAACCACATTGAGATACCACCTTACACCAGTTAGAATGGCCAAAATTAACAACACAGTAAACAACGTATGTTAGAGAGGATGTGGAGAAAGGGGAACCCTCTTACACTGTTAATGGGAATGTAAGTTGGTGCAGCCACTTTGGAAAACAGTGTGGAGATTCCTTAAGAAATTAAAAATAGGGTGCCTGGGTGGCTCAGTTGTTTAAGCGACTGCCTTTGGCTCAGGTCATGATCCTAGAGTCCCAGGTTCGAGTCCCACATCAGGCTCCCTGGTCTGCAGGGAGTCTGTTTCTCCCGCTGACCTCTCTCCTCTCATGCTTTCTCTCTCATTCTCTCTCTCTCAAATAAATAAATAAAATCTTTTTAAAAATCTAAAAAAAAGAAAAGAAATTAAAAATAGAGCTTCCCTATGACCCTGCAATTGCACTACTGGGTATTTACCCCAAAGATACAGATATAGTGAAAAGAAGGGCCATCTGTACCCCAGTGTTCATAGCAGCAATGGCCACGGTTGCCAAACTGTGGAAAGAACCAAGATGCCTTTCAACAGATGAATGGATAAGGAAGATGTGATCCATATACACTATGGAGTATTATGCCTCCATCAGAAAGGATGAATACCCAACTTTTGTATCAACATGGATGGGACTGGAAGAGATTATGCTGAGTGAAATAAGTCAAGCAGAGAGAGTCAATTATCATATGGTTTCACTTATTTGTGGAGCATAAGTAATAACATGGAGGACACGGGGAGATGGAGAGGAGAAAGGAGTTGGGGGAAATTGGAGGGGGAGATGAACCATGAGAGACTGTGGACTCTGAAAAACAATCTGAGGTTTTGGAGGGGCAGAGGGTGGGAGGTTGGGTGAGCCTGGTGGTGGGTATTATGGAGGGCATGTATTGCATGGAGCACTGGGTGTGGTGCAAAAACAATGAATTCTGGAATGCTGAAAAGAAATTTTAATAAATAAATAAGTAAAAGATAAATGTTATGCCCGAATAATGGGTCCGTGATTAAAGGAGCGAGACTGATACAAAGCGAAGGTCAAGCAAAGCTTTATTTCGCGCCAAGCATCAAGAATCAGACCAACCGGGACGCCTGGGTGGCTCAGTTGGTTGGACGACTGCCTTCGGCTCGGGTCATGATCCTGGAGTCCTGGGATCGAGTCCCACATCGGGCTCCCAGGTCCATGGGGAGTCTGCTTCTCCCTCTGACCTTCTCCTCGCTCATGCTCTCTCTCACTGTCCCTCAAAAAAAAAAAAAAAAAAAAATCAAAAAAAAAAAAAAAAAAAAGAATCAGACCAACCGTCAAACAGACTGGTTGGGGCCACCCCTTGCAGGGAGGACGACCCCTCCCTGCTTTCCAGACTAACTTTTATAGAGCAAAGGTCATGTGATTGAGCCTGGCCACACACAGGTGACTAATTGAATTACAATTCACCCCACAGTAGCCATGGAAACTAGCCCATCACCTTGGTAGCTAGGAGAGAGTATGCGCCCCCACTGCCCCCACTGATCAGATGTCTCCACCTGGTCTGACCCACCCTTGTATTTGAGCTTTGTTACCTGAGGCTGGTTCCCAGGATTTGTTTTAAGTAAGTCCCCAGGGGGAAGGGGAGCAGGGACAGTTTAAGGGTTAAACAACAAAGTTATTGTTTAACCTCAATGGAAGCCTCTGGCTAAAATATAAAAATAGGGTGCCTGGGTGGCTCAGTGGGTTGGGCCACTGCCTTCGGCTTGGGTCATGATCTCAGGGTCCTGGGATCGGGTCCCACATTGGGCTCTCTGCTCAGCGGGGGGCCTGCTTCCCTTTCTCTCTCTCTGCCTGCTTCTCTGCCTGCTTGTGATCTCTGTCGGATAAATAAATAAAATCTTTAAAAAAATAAAATAAAATATAAAAATATAAAATAGGCCCTTACAGTAAAAACATCACAAAGTAATAAAGATAAATAAAACTTAAAAAAAAAAAAAGAATAGGAGCTACCACTGAAATGCAAACTACCACTTCTGCCCAAGGCAGAGTCACCACTGGGACATACAGAACTACCTCTGTCTTGGTTACCACCAACCATAGTACAAAATCTATTATTTCTGTTTCAGAGAAAATCAACACTGGAAGAGAAAGGACCTTGACTGACCTAGACGCCACTGCCACTGAAGTGGGCATTAGCACTTCTGTGCAAGGTAAAGCACTTCTGGGACAGATACATCTACTCTTGTCTCGGGTACTGCTATCACTAGAATAGGCACCACCTCCTCCTTCCAAGCATCACCCACTAAGGAAATAGGCACAACCTCTACTGCTCAAATTCATCCCCCACTGAAATACCATTAACTATCTCCATCTCAGTCACCATCAGTCCTAGAAGAGACAGACACTCCTATTTCAGGAAAGGCCAGCACTAACACAAAAATGACCACCTCTGACCAAGACACAACCACAACAATAACAAGTATAACTTTTGCCCAAGGCATGAGAACTCAAGCATCAAAAGTACCTACCCTCATCCAGGCACCACCATCACTGCTCAAGGGCCAGCAACCATCAAGACAGGTATAGCAACTTCTGCTCAAGATGCAGTCACCCTTGGAATAGGCACAACCATCTTACACAGTCCCAAGTACAACTACCATGAGAACTGGCACAGTTTCACCCAAGGCACACCCAACTGTTCATCAGGCACATCATCCTTATCCCATATACCATCATCCTGTACACATCATTTTCAAAACAGGTACCATCACCTCTTCCCAAGAATCACTGCTGAAATAGGATCAATCTCTCCAGTCCAGAGTTTAGCCATTACCAAAATAGACATAACCACCCTAATCCTGGACACAGCCATTGTGGGAACAAGCACAAACACTTTTGTTCTGGACTCAACAATCCTGGATTGGGCACATTTCTCCTTATGCCAGACAGTACTATGACCAGTACAGGAACCACAACCTTTGCCTGAGAATCATCAAGTACTAAAAAAGGAACATCAACCTCTAATTGAGCAGACAACCATTGGAGTAAGTATATCCCTAAGTCCATGTCCAACTGTCATGAGAAAAGACAGCCCCTTCCATCTCAGTCACCACAAACTCTGTCTCAGGTAATATCAGCCCTGGAAGATGAAAATTTTCTCTGGCCAAGGCAACAGCCCCCATGGGAATAGTGTGAACACTGCCTCTTAAAGACAACCTGCATTAGAACAGAGACTGCCACCTATGCCTTAGGCAGCAAATGTGTTCCTGTGGCTGGAACATCACACTCTGCTCTGGACACAACCTCCTCTGAGATAGGTACAACCATTCCTGCTTTAGGTACCTGCCCCTACCTCAGTCATTGCAGTTGTGGAATAGGATCTACCCTTAAAACTGCTGGATTCACTGAAAGCACCCAAGAAGCAGACCATGTCCTTTCTAGTTAACACACAATTTGAGCCACACTCCAGGGACTGTGGCAAAACCAAGATATTCATGGCCTGGGTCACACCCTCATTTCTCTGGCTTCAGCTGCAGCTGCTGTCATTCTGTTAGTAGAATTTAGATTTTTCCCTTTAGATTATTTGCCACTGGTTAATGAGGCAGTTTGGTGACAATAGATCACAGGTTGGGGGTATGTTTGGAATGCATGGAAATAGTATCATTTAAAATTTTCATAGTTAGAAATAATAAATGGTTAGGATTGTCAGAAGGAAAAAAAAGGACACTCAGAGACAGAAAGCATTGCATCTTATAGAGACAATGTAGGAAGAATAAAGCAGAAAACAACAAAAAAAGAGAGATGGAGAAAGGAGATAAAAACAGAGAGGGGAGAAAGGGGTTCTAGTTTAGGAGAATAGAGAGGGAATAGGGGGAACAAAACTCTAAGACTTCCAAAACTTAGCACCAAAGGGAACCTTTTTAGATGCAAAGGAGAGGAGAATTAAGTATTCTCCTCTGGCTTCCCTTTGGGTTCTATCCTTTAATTCAGTTGTGTTTTCCAAGGGACCAGTTCTTGTCCTTTAATGTTTCTACCCCAGAAGGCATGAAAACTGGGCTTGTATCTTCTTAGCAGAGCTGAACTAGGTTAGCATACAAGAGCCTGTGGCCATATCAAGGCAGAATAACTGGAATAAACCAGAGAAGATGGGAGACAAAACAGTCTCCCTGATGAAGTGTTTGCAGAGCTCATCCAGGGCTCCCAGGCTCTCCAGGACTCCTCCTTAGGGTTGAGAGAGCTGCATTCAGCCCCAGACTGCATTCTGCATTCAGATATTCACCAGGACTTTCTGTCTTATTCCAGGGTATTTACCTCTTGTTCTGAATTTTTATTTTATATATTTTGTTATAGAGAGATAACCTTATACAACATATGGAAAATGGCAGGGTATAAATGATGAAAACAGTTTGGACCATAAATGGTTTCTTTACTTTTAAAATCTTCCATCTGGACAGCATTACATATGGACTCACATCTACTAATAATCTCCTAAATGCACTGGCACTCTCTTACTTAAGACCAAGACATAATAGCAATAATAATAGCAGGTAATGTTTATAAAGCACTTACTTTGTTCCAGGGACTGTGTATTTTACATGAGCTATTTCATTTTATTCCCCAACAACCCTGTAGAAAAAAATATGTTGGGGCGCCTGGGTAGCTCAATTGTTTAAGCGGTGGCCTTCAGCTTGGGTCATGATCCCAGGGTCTTGGGATCAAGCCCCACATCAAGCTCCCTGCTCAGCGGATATCCTGTTTCTCTCTCTCCTGCCTGCCACTCTGCCTTCTTGTGCTTTCTATCTCTCTGTCAAATAAATAAATAAAATATTTTTAAAATTGTGCTATTATTATCTACATTTCATACACAAGGACACTATTCACATTTCATATACAAGAAAGCATAGAAGGTAAGTGTAAGGACCTATTTAGAAACTGTCCCTGCTCCCCTTCCCACAGGGGATTTACTTGGAGACAAGTCCCGGAAACCAGCTTCAGGTAACAAAGCCCAGATACAAAGGTGGGTCAGGCCAGGTGGAGACATCCGAACAGTGGGGGGATGCATACTGTCTCCCTGGTTACCAAGGAGTATGGGCCCCGCCCCTTGGGCGCCAATCCCAATCAAGGTGTAATAGGCTGGTTCAAATGTCTACTAGGGTAAATTGTAACTCAATTGGTCACCTAGCATCACTGTGGAGTTTCCTGTGTGTGTTACAATCTCATTGGCCACCTGTGCGTGGCCAGGCCCGACTGCATGGACTTTGCCCTTAAAAGCTAGTCTGTGAAACAGAGAAGGGTTGCCCTTTCTTGTAAGAGGTGCGTCCCTGAACGTTCGGTTAGATTCTTGATGCTTGGCGCGAAATAAAGCTTTGCTTGACCTTCGCTTTGTATCAGTCTCGCTCCTTTAATCACGGACCCATTATTGGGGCATAACAGTAAGTAACTTACTGAAGGGCACACAGCAGACTTAAAACTCAACCCAGGACTTTTAAAATTCAGGAATCCATGGTCTTAACTACAAGGCTGTATGATGAATTGCAAAATTGTGGCCTTTCCAGATCAGTTATTCTTCGTCTCTCATACACATATTTCTTTAGGAATACAATGACTGATTCCTGCAGTTTGATGAGGTCCATCCTCTGAATATTGGGAGAGCGATTGTTTTTGCTTTGTGAATTTTACCATATTGGTACAGCATAATAAATGAGAATTCATAGGTGCAGTAAGATCATTATTTTATTTTATTTTTGCTTGTTTTGCTATCTTCTCAGAGAAAGAAATAAAGAATAACACAACAGTGATATGAAGAGACACAGAGAAAGTAAAGAAGTTGAGAAGAGATTTTTTAAATGGTTTTCCTAGAAAGTAAAAGTCTCTGACTTTAGTCAACCAGGTAGGCTATGAAATGGGAGAGAAAGATTAATTTCCTCAAGTATTTACATTTTTTTTCCTTTTAGCAGGATACTCTTCTGCTCCTGAGAAACATTAGCATATATTACATCCATGACCTAGGCCTAGGTCCATTGTCCCGCAGTTCCAACAATAGAATGAGCTATGGAGGGGCCCTTGGTTTGGACCATGGGAAAGCTAAAAGGCAAGCCATGAATGGAGCCACAATCATGAAGAAGATCATGGAATGAGTCATGAAGTATCCACAGAGGAGGTCAGGGTAAAAGCCACAGACATAGAACCATGATAGAAGTCATGTTAGTGACAACCATAGGGCAGGCTTCAGAGGAAGTCACTGAAGAGGACATTGCCATAGCCACTGGAAAATGGGAGATGTTCTAATGAAAGGAGGGGATCATGGAGAAGAAGACAAAGAGCTATAGTGGCAAGTGACTCAAGAGGGAGGACCAGAATGTTCCCAGGTAATGGCCATAGGTAATGACATAGCTCAAGAACAGAGCCAAGTCTCTCATTATCTGACTGACAAGGCTCAAGCAGAGTACACTTTTGAAAGATAACCACAATTTATGAGGCTTAGAAATGACTTTAAACAAATGTATTCTCTGGACTCTCCCCATAACTCAGAATCTGGCCTTTGATAGGGGTAGGAATGGGCACAGTGACTGCACTCAACACAGCTGCTTTCTTATTCTCCCTTCTGCTCAGGTCATTCTAGTACCCTCCAGAATGTGACTTTCTCTTTGAAAAGAGTCTTATTTTCTTCTTGTGTGCCCTCTTCAGATGTTACATGATTAAGAAGAGAATGACTAGACACTGTAAGGCATATAAATCCATTAATGTATGTGGTATCCAGACAAAAAGCTTATCTTCTAAATTTTGTGTTTTGATCTTGTCCTTTGTTTCTGAGTGACTGCCTGTGCCATGCAGAGTGCTAAGTGCCTTTACATATACCATCAAGTAGTCCTCACAACCCTATGAAGTCCAGATTATAATCCCCATTGTATAAATGAGAAAGCAAGAGCTAATAAGTGAGCAAGATTATACTGTAAGACAAGTTGTCTAACTCCACTTGGTTCATGAAGGAAAAAACAAATTCCTTATTTAGAAATATTATAAGGACTTTTACCCTTAGAGTAGAGTGCTGAGATCCCAGTACCTGTAAGGGCCTATTCAGCCAGAGCAGCCCCACCCCAGTTGAATAGCCATTTTGTTGTTTAGGCAGTAAAACTTAAATTGACCCTGCCCTCCTCCAGGGGAACTTACTTAAAAACAAGTCCGGGAAACCAGTCCCAGGTAACAAAGCCCAAATACAAGGGTGGGTCAGGTCAGGTGGAGATAACAGCCCGAACGCAGGGATGAGTCGGGTCAGGTAGATACATCCAATCAGTAGAGTGCGCATACTGTCTCCCTAGCTACCAAGGAGTGTGGGCCCCGCCTTTTGGGCGCCAGTTCTGACCAAGGTGATGGGCTAGTTCAAATAGCTACTATGGGGTGAATTGTAATTCAATTGGCCACGCATGTGGGACCTAGCATGACTGTGCAGCTTTCTCTGTGTGTTGCAATCTCATTGGCCACCTGTGTGTGGCCAGGCCCAACCACATGGCCTTTGCTCTACAAAAGTTAGTTTGTAAGGCAGGGAGTGGTCGCCTCTTTGCAAGAGATGTCCCTGGCCGGTCAGTTTGATTCTTGATGCTTGGTGCAAAATAAAGCTTTGCTTGACCTTCGCTTTGTATCAGTCTCACTCCTTTGACCATGGACCCAACAGTACCAACGTGATGGTGACCACACCACTCATCCATGTCCTGCATGGAACGTCCCATTACAGACAATAGGCAGATCAACTTCCAAGTGCAGGGTATCCTAGAATCTAGATTCCTGACCCCTTCCTACTCAACACCTCATTTTCTACCATAGCTCATTCTCTTCCAGCTTCTAGGACTTAGTCATTCACAGTTCTTTCATATCTTAGGATATAAGCTCTCAAAGAACACAAATTTATCTGTACGGAATACAATGTCCAGCACATAATGGGCAATCACTAAATATTTGTGGGATGAATCCCTAACCATTTCCTGCTTGTCAGCTCACTTCCCTCAGGTTTCATATGCCATGAATACTCTTTTACCCATGTGTCTAAATGATCTGAAATGTTTCCTCTGCCAGGAAGCATTGCCAGATTTTTGGAGGAAGTGGAGACAGCTTGTTTTAATTACATATAGTATAAAATTAAAATTTCCATAGGGCCTATTCCCAATTTGTTTGCCATGAACTGTGGATAAAGAAACTGCCAACCCCCTTAGTTCACTACTATCTTTATTTTGTTCTCCTCATTCAGCTGTCTTTGGGTAATTTCTGTTGGCCTCATCCAAGTGTCTAAACAAAATTGTACTGCAAACCCTAAGTTCCCCAGCATACCGGCAGTGTTTTCCTTGATCATTCAGCTTATCTAGCACACAGCACTGATGAGAAGAAGCAGTTGAGGTTCCCTAGGGTATAAAATTTCCTACAAATTCTTCAAAAATCAGTGAGGAATACCCCTATGAAGGGGTTTAGAAGGAGGAACATTCTTCTCCGGTTATTATTACTCCCTGTCAGTCCTATCCAGTGTGTGTACTGGTGAATATTTAACAACCAGTTTTTGTGGTGCAAATGTTCCCACCATGGCTGATTTCAGGCTATCAACATGACATCACAGAGCATAAGGCTGAGAAGAGATGTGCACACACCATTATATACTATTTCCACTAGACATGTACAACAGATATACATAACTTCATGAACATGGATAATAGTAAATAAAATAATTGGGAAATAATGAGTTTGAAGTACTTTTACCATTGTTTTAAATATAATTTAGTTCATTGTAAGCTAATTTTATGTTTAATGATGACTGAGTTGCAAAAACTGCTAAAATTTTAACAATTTGGGCCCTTGCAGATGGGTATGCCCTGATGCCAGTATACCACTGGTCTCATTTCTCCAACAGCCCACAGCCCCACTTCTTCCACCCTCTACTTCCCATGCCCCAGAGATTCCAAAGTCTATCCTTGTGTCTCTCTTCTCTTCTCATTCAAGATGTATTTTACATGTCTACTGTATGCTCAGCAGCTCCCAGAGGTCTAGTCCCTAGTTCCCATCCACAATAAATCTCACTTTCTATATTCTTCCTGCTAAGTTCTATTCATCAGGTCTTCCTTCCAGCCTCACTCTCACTCAGGCATTCAGGACTTCTCATCCAGGAAACAAGGTCTTGAGTTAGAATAGGTTTTCAGCCCAGTCTCTGCCTGAGAGGGTGGGTCCCCTCCACTTTGACAACTTCATCCTTTTGAACTGTCCTACTTCCTGCTCCTCCCCAGGCCCTGCCTAATGGGATCATGTCATTCTCCATTCTAATGTACCTTCTGACCTCTGTACTCTCCTCTCTGAGTTCAAGTATTTTGCCTACAGCTGGAAAAATAACAAGCCACATATCCTGCCCCTGCCCAGCGCAGAAGATACTATAAAGACTTTCTTTGAAAGATAAAGAAGGGACATTCTATGGAGGAAGCCCAAGGAGCCAGCTACTGGCATCTCCACTCTGCAGCCCCAGGTCTTCCTTATTGATGGTTTTCTTCAGATTAAGGACCCATTCTTTGGAGATGCAAACTCCCAGCACTCCAGCCTCGGATCTCCACCTCTTCTCTCTCAAGACCCTCCATTTTTTTTTCTTTTTCTTATAGGCCTTAGTCTTATCTGGGACACAGGACCCCTCCTCTCTTGGCTTCAAAGGCAGATTATCTCAAGATGAAGAGAAAAATATTTTCCTTTGCATGCTGGCTGTTTCACCTTCTTCTACTTTTAGGAAATAGTGAGTAATTTTGTTTAAAAAAGGATATTCTTGGAGTTTGAGTACAGTTTGGGGAAATTTTTGACAACTCCTGGGATGCACACTCTTAGTTCCCATTTTCCAAAAAGAGGTAAGGACTCTATTCTCTCCAATTCAACCCAGAATTTATTCTCCATTCTGTTCCCAATAGCAGCTCTTCTGCCCAGAAGCCTGACCTATTTCCTCTATTATAAATCACCCTCAAATGGCGATGCATTAGAGTTGACAGAGCTCTTAAAGTTAACGTCTACCCACACTAGGCAGGGATCCATCTCCAATATCTATGACAGCAGTCACGAAGCCTCTAATTGAACATGTCAGGAAAATGCTATTCCATACTTGCATAGCTGTAATTTTTTCTAGAATTTGCTCCACCATAGCTTTGGCTTTTGTTTTATGCCCTTGAATAAAACAAAATAAATCTAGTCCCTCTCCACAAGCCAGGTTTTCATCTCAATTTCTCACTTAGTTTCTCCCTTAACTCTAACCCTAACCCTAATTAGAGGCATTAACATAAGGTTTTTGGATTCTTCCCCCAAATCTAAATTTGCAATCCTTACAGTAATCCAGACAACACTGGAAAAAAAAATGAATATAGAATACATGAATAGGGTGAGGAGAAGAACATCTAAATCCCTGTAGAAGAACAGGGCCATAGATGAGGCATTGCACATATAGGCATATGGGAGACCAAGTTGTTATTGGGATGGAAAATCAGGACACAGAAAGTAGTCATGAGATAGAGGAGAAAGGCATGGCCTCACAGTAACTCTAACTCACTAACAAGGAGGTTTAACTCCTTTCCTGAATCCTAGGGTATCTTATATAATTGAGCTACACTAGCTAGTTCTTTGCTAGACTAAGTAACAAGGCCTTTTGGAATCCCTTCACAGGTGGTTCCCAAACACTCATATGCATAAAAATTACCTGTAGTAGTAAAAATTCCCATTACTGTCCCTTCCCAAAATGATTCCCTTTGATTATCTTTCTCCTAGAAAAAATGTTCAATTCTATTTTGAGATAGCTCAATATATATTCACGGTCCTATTAACTTCCTCTTTTATATTCCTTATCTGGAGAGTATCATGAATAGTTGGAGGAGGAATAATACCATCCTCCTATGACCCAGATCATGTGACTCCCCCATATCTAGGATGTGGAATAATATATGAGCTAAGGACTGGATCTGTGTCAGATGACCTTAGATCCCTGTTCTGGGGCATCTGGCTGGCTCAGTCAGTTATAGCATGTGACTCTTGATCTTAGGGTTGTGAGTTCAAGCCCCATGTTGGGGATGGAACTTACTTAAAATGAATGAATGGATCCCTGTTCCATGATCTGCTAGCTATTTTAACCCCAGACTAATTGCTTAACATCTCTAAACCTTAATTTCCCCCTCTACAAATGTGAGTAATAACTATTTCATGGAAGTATTATAAGGATTTGAAATCCTAATTCATGTGTGGCACCTAGCACAACATTTAGACACAATGCATAGTGACCACTCAATAAATTATAGCTATTAAAATTATCTTATTATTAGTTATAGTTACAAAATAAAAGTTTCTGGGGCACCTGGGTGGCTCAGTGGGTTAAAGCCTCTGCCTTCTGCTCAGGTCATGATCCCAGGGTCCTGGGATCGAGCCCCACATCGGGCTCTCTGCTCTGCAGGGAGTCTGCTTCCTCCTCTCTCTCTCTCTGCCTGCCTCTCTGCCTACTTGTGATCTCTGTCTGTCAAATTAAAAAATAAATAAATAAATAAAATTAAAAATAAAAGTTTCTTAAGGAACTAACAAGTCATCCTTTCTTAATATGTTGGAACTTCCAATGTTAACACTACTGTTACCCACCCCGTATCAACTACACTATCCAGTGAGACCATGACAACCGCAAACCCCAGAAAAACCCCACCATCCAGCAGAACCATCACAACCACCCACTCTGGTACAACCCCACCATCCACTGGGATGACAGTCACAACTACCCAACCCAGTACAACCCCACTATTCAGTGGCACGACTGTCACAACTACCCTCTCTGGAAAAAACCCACCATCCGGTGGGACAACCCTCACAACCACCCAACCTGGAACAACCCCCTCATCAACTGGGGCAACCATCACAAACACCCATCCTGGAACAACCCCACCATTCAGCAGGACCATCAAAACCAGCCACCCTGGCACCACTTCACCATTGAGTGGGATGACTATAACAACCACTCATCCTGAAACAACCCCACCATCCAGTGGGGTGACCACCATAATCACTCCAGAACAACCCCACCATTCACTGGGATGACTGTCACAACCACCCACCCCAGAAAAACCACACCATCCAGTGGGATGACCATCACAACCACCCATCCTGGCACAACCTCACTATCTAGTGGGATGACCATCATAGCCACCCACCCTGGAACAATCCCACCATTCACTGGGATGACCTTCATAACCACCAACCTTGGAACAACTCCACCATCCAGTGGGATGACCATCACAACCACCCATCCCAGCACAACCCCACCATCTACTGGGATGACTGTCACAACCACCCACCCTGGCACAACTCCACCATCCAGTGGGACAGTTGTCAAAACCACCCACCCCAGAACAACCCCATCATCCAGTGGGATGACTGTCTTTACCACCCATCCTGGAAAAACCTCACCATCCTGTGGGACAACCATCACAACCATCCACCCCAGAACAACTGCACCATCCAGTGGGATGACCATCATAACCACCCATCTTGGCACAACCCCACTATCCAGTGGGACAACTGTAACAACCCCCCATCCTGGAACAACTCCACCACAGTGGGATGGCTGTTACAACCACCCACCAGAACAACTCTACCATCCAGTGGGATGGCTGTCACAAGCACCCCCCAGAACAACTCCACCATCCAGTGGGATGACTGTCACAACCACCCACTCTAGAACAACCCCACCATCCACTGGGATGACTATCACTATCCACTGGAACTAATTAATGGCTATGTATCACAGACACAAGCACTGCCCCTCCATGGAACGAAGACAAACCTAACAGATACTTCAGGCCATGTGAAATTGCTCTAATCACTTTAGTCTCTGTTGCAAAGGCTGTGATTCTCTTCACTGAGATCCTCTTCCATCTTGTAAGTGCCTGATGTACAGGAAACTCTTTTTCTTAGAAAAAGAGAGCAGGAAAGTGAGGAAGGAAACAGTAGAGACAGCAGGGTCACTGTAGGGATAATAAGGAATGAGAAATCAGGAGTTACATAACAAGGCCCAGAAATAGCAGGTTAGAACCAGCAAGATAGATGGTCAGAAAAGCAATGAATTATTCAGAGGAAATTGATGACTAGAAAATGGGATACAAAAAAGGCAATGGGAAGGAGGAGTGCTGTCAGGGAAGGTGGATGTTTGGGACTGGAGAATACTGGAAGAGAGGGCATAACTCAAATGATTCATCCTTTTGTTTTCTAGAGAAACTTTCTGGGCCTAAGAAACCTCTTCAACACAGATCTCTACCACCTCCATGGTTCCAACCTTGGTATACACCTCACAGCTATTATGGACTCCACAACAGGTCTGTGATTGAGTCCAGAGGAGACTACTCTCCCCCTGCAATCATGGAGCTAACTGTGAGACACAAGCGGCCCCGAGTAGCCCTGAAGGCAGAAGCATCACCTCAGGGGGAGGGAGGGAGATGACCTGGATGACTGGAGGCATGAGCGTCCCCCACAAGACCCCAGGCTGCTCCTCCCAGCTCTTACCATTCTCCCTTTCCCTGGTTTTTCCAGACCATAAAAAGGAAGGTGTATTGGGGCACCTGGGTGGTTCAGTGGGTTAAAGCCTTCGGCTCAGGTCATGATCCTGGGATCCTGGGATCAAGCCCCTCATCCGGCTCTCTGCTCAGCGGGGAGCCTGCTTCCCCCCCCCCTCTCTGCCTGCCTCTCTGCCTACCTGTGATCTCCATCTGTCAAATAAATAAATAAACTCTTAAAAAAACAAAAAAACTAGGGCACCTGGGTGGCTCAGTGGGTTAAGCCGCTGCCTTCGGCTCAGGTCATGATCTCAGGTCCTGGGATCGAGTCCCGCATCGGGCTCTCTGCTCAGCAGGGAGCCTGCTTCCCTCTCTCTCTCTCTCTGCCTGCCTCTCTGCCTACTTGTGATCTATCTCTGTTAAATAAATAAATAAAATATTAAAAAAAAAAAAACTAATAACCTTAAAAAAAAAAGAAGGTGTATCTATGACTGAATTATTTATTTAAATAAATGTGTCTAATACATGTGGGAGCCAGACTTTATGTGTTAGTGTTTATATATTGCTGTGAATAGAGGTTCCTTGTATTCCAAAGACCCCTCTTTCCTGTATCCTCTCAGCTCTCATCCCTACAGTGACATCCAGGGACTTTATATCTGTCCCATTTTCCTTCCTGTCCCCATTCCCTTGAGGTCTCTGGGCTGATGGAAGAATTGAATCAGGAAGATGGGGGAAGGTGGGTGCTGGACTTCACAGATTTGTGTTGCATAATGAAAAAAATGGATGGAGCTTAGAGCATGAAGGGGTGAGGGTGCTGTAAGGTAGAGAAGGACTTAACAGTTAATGGGGCTACCCATAGGCATGGCCACATTCACTGGCCATTCATGTCTGCCCTGGGCTTGGACCAACTGAAAAGACAGGTGTGACCTGCCACCTTTCTCTCCTGTGGGCTCCCAGCCCCCAGAGGGGTACCAGGCAAGGAAACCATGCTTCCAGTTTCTGCAAGGGCAGGCCCAGCCTTCCCTGCCAGGAACTGGGAACTCAGTAGCCTATGCAAAACCAGACCTCAGAGCAGGGACACAACACCCATGTGTCAGCACCAGGCTCTTGCTGAAGGCCACAGCCTTACAAGGCTTCTGGTGCAACTTGCTCCTCACACACATTCCACTAACCCTTTCTGGCTACAAAATGAATCATTACCCTTAACTTAACCCTGCTAAGTCTCTTCAGCTTTTATGGTTCTTAAAGTCTGAATCTTTGCCAGAGCCTTCTTGATAGGACCAGAGCAATTTATGTACATTTTATAACACTGTTAAAGGGGAACTTTCATGGTACAGTGGGCTAAGCATCTGACTCTCACTTTCAGCTCAGGTCATAATCTCAGGGTTGTGAGATCAAGCCCCACGTCAGGCTTTGTGTTCAGCCTACTTGAGTGTCTATGTCCCTCTCCCTCTGCCCTTCTCACTCGTGTACTCTATCTCTCCCCTAAACAAATAAATCTCTCTTTTTTAAGATTTTATTTATTTATTTGACAAGCAGAAATCACAAGTAGGCAGAGAGGTGGGCAGAGATAGAGAGAGAGGTGGAAGCAGGCTCCCTGCCCAGCAGAGAGCCCGATGCAGGGCTCGATCCGGGATCATGACCTGAGCCGAAGGCAGAGGCTTTAACCCACTGAGCCACCCAGGTGCTCCTAAACAAATAAATCTTTAAAAAATAGTTTTAAAAGGCTGTATTGAAGCCAAATGCAAAATAATACATACTGTACAATTCCATATGTATAAAATTCAAAAATAAACAAAACTAATCTATAGTGACAGAGATTAGATCACTGATTTCCCATGTGCATAAGCATTTTTAAGAAAAGGAAAATTCAGTGATAGAAATGTTTTATATCTTGGCTGGTCTTTCAGTTACACAGGTTAATATATCTATCAAAGCTTATCTAACTAAATACTTAAAATCTGTGCATTTCACAGTCTGTAAATTTTTTCCAAACAAAACTATATGATAGGGTTTTTTTCAACCACATAATAATTTAATATTAGGGGCGCCTGAGTGGCTCAGTGGGTTAAAGCCTCTGCCTTCAGCTCAGGTCATGATCTCAGGGTCCTGGGATCGAGCCCCGCGTCGGGCTCTCTGCTCATCAGGGAGCCTGCTTCCCTTCCTCTCTCTCTGCCTGTCTCTCTGCCTACTTGTGATCTCTGTCTGTCAAATAAATAAATAAAACCTTTAAAAAATAGCTTAATATTATACAATTTTAAAAATAGATTATACTATATAATCTTTAATAAACTGTACTATAAAGCTTTATTATATAATAGTTTTATACTTGAAGGTAGTAGTCAGTGATCTCCACTTCAGTTTTAATAGCTCCCAGTCTTTTGTCTTAAAATAATTATCACATTTCTCATTCATTTCTTCATTCATTCATTCACCATATTTACTGAGCACCTGCCGGGTGCCAGGTCTGGAGAAGTTGGGGAGACAAGGATGAATGTGTAGGTCACAATTCGGTAAGGGAGAAGGACTTGCAGACAGATAAGTTTAGGCCAAATTATCAAGGACTACTAACTAAAGCAGCCCAGGAAAAAACATATACGGCTGGCCAAGGGAGGAGGAGCTGACTCACACAGAAGATGACTATGACTTGGATCATAAGGACGTGGCAGGCATTTACAAGGAGGAAAAAGGGAAACGTCAGGCAAGCAAGCACCTCGTGCAAGATGAGGTGTGACACCGCCAGCAAATAATCAAAAGAGCTGTGGGACCAGACAGGACAGCACAGGGAAATAAATGAATCCAGAGGGTTAACTGTGTCGTTTTAGATGTCACATCAAGGAAGTGAGATTGCCTTCAAGAGGAAGTCAACAGATTGCTTTAACGTGTTGTGGGATTAAACATTTTTTCCAAGCAAGAACACTCTGCCTGTGTGAGTAGAAAATAGAGGCCGGAATCCAGTAGGGATTGGAAGTCTAGGGCTCTTGTAATATTCCAGGAAAGAAACAAATCCAAGACCACAAAAACATAGAAATGGGAATCAAGAAATGGGATTTCAAGAGGTTTCTGCCTACCAGCTTTTTTAAAAATAATTTTTTTAATAAACATACAATGTATTATTAGCTCCAGGGGTACAGGTCTGTGAATCGCCAGGTTTACACACTTCACAGCACTCACCATAGCACATACCCTCCTCGATGTCCATAACCCCACCACCCTCTCCCTACTTCCCTCCCCCCAGCAACCCTCAGTTTGTTTTGTGAGATTAAGAGTCTCTTATGGTTTATCTCCCTTCCGATCCCATCTTGTTTCATTTATTCTTTTCCTACCCCCCAAACCCCCCCATGTTGCATCTCCACTTCCTCATATCAGGGAGATCATATGATAGTTGTCTTTCTCCGATTGACTTATTTCTGCCTAGCAGCTTTTTAAAAAAATTCCCTACTCTACAACCCATGGTCAATCCCAAAGCATTCCCAATGGTCATTTTAAGCAACAAAATAAACGGTGACAGTGCTGGACCATAACTCACAAAACACAATAAATACCTATGAGTTCATAATGATATAAACAAATAACCAAATAAATAAACTGGGGAGAAGACACATGTTTACCCTATAGAAGAACTCCAGTGAATTAATATGGAAGGAATGAGGGATACTATTACGACCCCAGGGTAACAACTGCTGCAGGAGAGATGTACCAATGGATACCAAAATTAGTCGCTGAAAGTCTAAGCAAAAATAGAGTTTTTGTGGGGTGCCTGGCTGGCTGAGTTGGTAGAGCATGTGACTCAACCTTGGGGTCATGAGTTTGAGCCCCACGATGAGCATAAAGACTAGTAAAAAAAATTAGACTATCAAAACATCTCCCCCCTAATTACAATGGGAAAAGTAGTAAATTTACAGTGGAGAATCCTGTCAGACACCTCCTTAGCAGAGTGGTCAATGTTAACATCACCAGAAATAAGTCACATTGATATCATGAGCTTCCTGATACAGGGCCCGGAGAAGGACACAGCATCTCTGTGGTATACTTCCCAATAATATATAACCCCAATTTAATCATAAGAAATCAAATGAATGATCAGAAATCAGACAAACTAAAGTTGTGGGATGTTTGATAAAATGTGTGACTAGCGCTCTTCAAAAGTGTTATCATTGGGTGCCTGGGTGGCACAGTCAGTTAAGCGTCCCACTCTTGGTTTTGACTCAGGTCATGATGTCAGGGTCATGAGATTGAGGCCCATGTTCAGGCTCCACATTCAGTGTGGAGTCTTCTTAAGCTTCTCCTTCTTCCTCACTCCCCACTCCCTCAGGCATGTGCATGCTCTCTCTCTCTTTAAAATAAATAAATATTAAAACCAAAAACAAAGATGTCATCATGAAAAACAAAGAAAGTGAGAAACTGTCATAGATTTCAGGAGCCTATGGAGACCTGATGAGTATGTGCCATGGGGAATCCTGAATGCAGGTGAGAGAAGGAAGGAATATGGGCATTCTCACTCCAGGCCTGACAGAACCTCTGGAGATGAGCTAGTTTCATCTAGTAATTGAGAAAATCTTGGTAGCACTCAAATAGTAGGAACAAGGAAATAAATTTGTGGGCGGCAGATAAGACAATGAAAAGGATTTGGATGATGATTGAGAAAAGAGAGTAGTTTTCAGATATTGAGATTAGGCGTTTATGTCCCCTCATCAATGCCACTCTTTTCTGTTAAGGACAAAGGTGTTCTACACCTTCTGACATGTAGCTCTCCTGTCACCATGCACTAGTCCCCAAGCAGACCTGGCTTAAACACTCGTTGCCTCCCCCCCACCTTATCACTACCACCTGTGGACAAGAAGCCCTCTCTGAGCACAGAGACATTGTGTGGAGACCAGCTCTCACCCAGGGTTCCACACCAAAAAGTGATGCCACTCATGCTAATAAGCTTTGATATCCTGTTACTGTTCAAATCTGGGCTCTGGGCCCTGTTTGCACCTGTAAGATTTCTCTTCCACCCTGCCACTCCACTCTATTAGAGACTTTTTCCCTTGATTGACAGAGAGTAATGGGGCAGCCTGCTCCTCCCTGCAAGAAGGAAGACAGGGAGTCCTGGATTCCCTAGGCAGCAGTATATATAAATTCCACAGCCACTGCAGGCTTAAGAAGAAAAGAGATATAGTAGAGGGAAGGAGGGAGGAAAAAGCACCCTGGCTTCCAGCCCATGTGAATTCTCTTGAGATGAAAAGAAGAAACTGCTCTGCCACATCCCTTCTCCTGCTACTCCTTCTACTTGGGGGTTCAGAATTGGGTGAGTGAATTAACTTTGGAGAATATGAAAAGCTCCTCAGGGCCTTCAGAAATGGGGGTTGGGATCTATGGAGAAAAATCATCCTAGGACTCAGGCAGGGCCAGTCTTAAGCAAAGCTACGGAATAAGTGAATGAACTTTGAGAAGTTCCGGACCCTGCTATCTGCCCCCAACCTTCTGTCACAGGGAAGCAGGGTTCCCAGGGTCCTGTTCATTCTCTTTTTCACACCCTCTTTTTTTTTTTTTAAGATGTTATTTACTTATTTGACAGAGAGAGGGACAGCAAGAGAGGGAACACAAGTAGGGGAAGTGGAAGAGGGAGAAGTAGGCTTTCCACTGAGCAGGGAGCCCGATGTGGAGCTCGATCCCAGGACCCTGGGATCACGACCCAAGCTGAAGGCAGATGCTTAATGACTGAGCCAACCAGGCGCTCCATCTCACACCATTTTTAAGGAAATGATCTGCTTTTGATCATTTATACTTTATTTAAGTTTTCCTATTTTAATTCTACTAAATAGTTAATCCTATTAAATTTAATCCCATTAAATCCTATTTAATTCTTAATTTAAGAATTTTAATTCTTAAAAATAAAAGATGTGAGCTTTATTAGAGAATTTTGGGAATCAGCAGCAGAGAAGAAGAAATTCTTTTGGACAGAGGACCCAAAATTCCAAAATTTATGCCATGTAAGCTGCATTTATTCATATGAATAAATACTCCCAGGCCTGATGCCCTGCAGGTGGGGGCAGTGGGAGGTGCAGAGGCTTCATGTCTTCCTTCTACTTATGCCCCTGTCAATCTCAATCAGCTCACACAATCCGTCATGAGTCATGCTACCCCCAAACCAACTTGAATCTCACCTGCTTCCAATCCTGCCACTTCAGCTTCAGAACAGAACCAGGAACTGTCTCATTCTAAATCATATACTAAGCCATGACCTGAACTTAGTCTCTAATATGAATCACATCTCCTGCCTCATTTGTTTACCCCAGACATAACTAGATGAGGGGCAACACATACAAACATGGAGTAAGAACATCCAATCTGCTGAACTACTAACTCTGAGGATGGGAGTGGGAGGGGGGTATGATGCGGAGAAAGAATCAGGCTTAGTGTTCCACAGAAAGAGACCAGAACTGCAGAAAGCAAAACCAAAGGCTGGAAAACAGACATTCTAAGGTTATGGCTTAGCTCTGGATACTGCATATTGTAGAGCCAAGGGATTCCTTGTGGAATATGTTTTATCAGATTAAACCTAAAAAACCAGATGACCCTTAACTTAAATAAGTCCAACCATATTTTATGGGGAGACCGGCCATATAAAAGGGAAGGATAACTACTGAAACTATTAAGTAGAGCAGATGATAGGCTATCAAAGATCCACATTAAAAGAGATTATTTTTGAGTAGGAACAAGCCAAAATGTTTCCACTAATAACGCACTGAGCAGCCCTGATGACTCACAGACAAGAGAAAAATATACCAGTGATAACCTGAGCCTAAGCTCCACTGAGGACTACACTAGTGAACCCCTTATGACCTCTGAGGACTACACCTCTGCAGATGGGGGGACCACCGAGGACTACACCACTGCAGACGCGGGGACCACCGAGGACTATACTACTGCAGACGCGGGGACCACCGAGGACTATACTACTGCAGACGTGGGGACCACCAAGGACTACACCACTGCAGACGTGGGGACCACCGAGGACTACACCACTGCAGAGGACTACACCACTGCAGATGTGGGGACCACTGAGGACTACACTACTGCAGACCTGGGGACCACCGAGGACTATAGCACTGCAGATGTAGGGACCACTGAGGACTACACCACTGCAGACCCAGGGACCACCGAGGACTATACCACAGCAGATCTGGGGACCACCGAGGACTACACTACTGCAGGCATGGGGACTACCGAGGACTACACCACTGCCAATGTGGGGACCACCGAGGACTACACCACTGCAGAGGACTACACCATTGCAGAGGACTACACCACTGAAGATCTGGGGACCACCGAGGACTACACCACTACAGACCCAGGGACTACCGAGGACTATACCACTGCAGACGTGGGGACCACCGAGGACTACACCACTGCCAACGTGGGGACCACCAAGGACTACATTACTGCAGACATGGGAAACACAGAGGACTATACCATGGCCAACCCGGGGACCACGGAGGACCATACCACTGCAGACGTGGGGAACACCGAGGACTATCCCACTGCAGACCCAGGGACCACAGAGGACCATACCACTGCAGACATGGGGACCACTGAGGCCCATACCACTGCGGACCCGGGGACCACCGAGGACTATACCACTGTGGACCCGGAGACCACAGAAGACCATACAACTGCAGATCTGGGGACCACCAGGGACCATACCACTGCAGACCTGGGGACCACCAATGACCATACCACTGTAGAGGTGGGGACCACTGAGGACTCTTTTACTGCAGACCCGGGGACCACCAAACACTACACCAGTAAACATCCAGACACTCGCCCTGAGGGAACAGATTCAGTAACCTCAGTGAAACCCACTAGGCGGCTGACACCTATCGGAATCATCCTCATCTCCCTGGCCGCCACCACAGTGGCAGTTTCCCTCTTTGTTGGACTTGGCTTCTTTGTGGTGAGTATTGGCCCAGGAATGTGAAGGTCATTATAGGAAAAAGGGTATCTGAGGAAGAGGATGTGGGCATGAGGAGTTGAGGCATGATAAATTGTCAGAGGTGAGGAAACCTACATAAAGCTTTGGAAAGACAGAGGGAGATAGATGGGGAGAAAGGAGAGGAGCAAGAAGCATAAAAAATGAGGACAGAACTAAGGAAGAGAGTACGGTGTTAGAGATAGAGGGGGACATAAAGAAAGAGGGAAGGGGAAGAGAGTATGGAGGAAGATAAAGCAGACAGAAAAAGGAAAATAAAAGCACAAATACAGTAAGGCATGGTGAGAGCTAGAAAAAGGCATAAACCATTATGTATAAATAGATATAAAAATTTGGAAATTTTCATAAAAATATAAGAAATTGGTGGTAAGGGACGCCTGGGTGGCTCAGTGGGTTGGGCCGCTGCCTTCGGCTCGGGTCATGATCCCAGCGTCCTGGGATCGAGTCCCACATCGGGCTCCTTGCTCAGCAGGGAGCCTGCTTCTCCCTCTGCCTCTGCCTGCCACTCTATCTGCTTGTGCTCTCTCTCTCTCTCTGACAAATAAATAAATAAAATCTTTAAAAAAAAAAAAAAAGAAAGAAATTGGTGGTAAGAGGAAAGGATGAAATAGAAACATTTTGAATGGCCCACTCATCTCAAAAACGATGTTATTTTGTTTTGATTACCACCCACTCTGAAATTCTGCAGGAGATTTTTTAAAATCAGGTTTGAGTAGATTTTTATGAGCATGGCTACTCTATATTGGAGAGACAATTGGTGAGAGCTCTCACAGCGGGGCTCTAGGTATGTTTTGTCCTCTGAGGGGGCCCCATTGTTTCTACAAGAGAAGATAAAGACTCTATGCCAGCCTTGTTGCTTGCTCGTATTGACTTTTGGTCTAAGACCTAAGCCTTCAAGGTCTGACTTCTGCTGGATAGGGAAGGGCTGGTCCTTTTTGGCCATCCTGACCTAAGAATTAAGTTCCCATTGAAATCTTAACAAGTGGCAGCTTACATGAGGAGCTAGCTCACGCAGGTCATTAAGCCTCATTAAGTCTTTTGGTCATTGATGCTACTGTGCACTGACCTCTGCCCCAAGAGGCAAACCCATAGCTTGGGATCAATTTGTAAGTGTGATGTAAGCCGAAAAGAATGCATTATTCAGTTGGGGTGTTCATGTTTAATTCCACCAGAATCACACTATGAAACTAGAACATTCTGATGTCACACTATGAAACTAGAACATTCTGATGAATGTCTGACAAGAGGAAAACGAGAATAATAGCCTCTATAAGTACTTGATACACATGTGAGTCACACTGAGTATTTACTGGTAGAGGGAGGACCCTCTTGACTTCACTGTTACACGAACAAGTGGATTTCTAATTATGTGGACCACTATGAAAATTCAGACACTCTTGCACCAGGTTGGTGGATAGTTTCTGCCCTCCAACCCAGGCCTCTAAGAGCTGATACAGAGCAGTCACTAGCGATGGCACCTTCTTAACTTCTTATAAAGACTAAAAACAAGAGATGGTTCAAAGGACTCAGAGTACAGGGAGTAAGAGGAAAATTTGTATTCTCAAACTTGCTAATTGTTATAAACATTTAACCAAAAAATGTTTAAAAGATAAGAATTATCTATATTTCCGGGGCGCCTGGGTGGCTCAGTGGGTTAAAGCCTCTGCCTTCGGCTCAGGTCATGATCCCAGGGTCCTGTGATCGAGCCCCGCATCGGGCTTTCTGCTCAGCAGGGAGCCTGCTTCCTCCTGTCTCTCTGCCTGCTTCTCTACCTACTTGGGATCTCTGTCTGTCCAATAAATAAATAAAATATTAAAAAAAAAGAATTATCTATATTTTCATCTTACCCTCTAATTCCATTTATCAAAGTAGTTTTATTTTCCCTATGTGACTTCAAATTTTTTGGAAATTATGTACCTCTACAGGTAAGTGTCAAGCTCTAAAGAAAATGGCAACCTAGGAAGGAGTCATAGAGCTGGGAATAGGAGCTTGGTAACTCACCACAAGAGAGGAACTCTCCTAAAACTAAACCACTTTTTTCTCCTCTAGAAAAATTGCTTCCTGCAGCCATTAAATCCACCCACCAGCGTTATCTATTTTCCCCATGCCATGGACTGGAGTGCACCATGAAGCGGATTCCGGCAGTAACTATAATGGGTTCTAGAGCAAATTAGACTGCCATCAGTCTCTGCAAAACCATGAAGCATGATAGGCGTCCTCAGACCTCCACTCTTTTCCCCCATTCCCAACCCCTGAGAAAGGGCTTTAGATGAGAAACTTAGCTGGCTCTAGGAATAAGCACATCAGGGACACCCAGAAGGTTGCCAGTCTGCTCTGAGTATCCCCTAATTCTGTCTGGCCATAGTTGCTTCCTCAGGAAAATTGCCTTAACCTATCTACCAGGTTTAGTCATGAAAACTATTTGAGGGAGACAGACACAACTCAGGTATAAGAGATACTCATTAATTCTGATCAAAGAAATAAAGTAAATGTTTGTGTCTTTCTGTGTAGGTCTCATATCTAAATTCATTCATTTAACAAAATGATGGAGTGCCCAACATGGGGCAAACACTCTAACCATTTCTGTCTGCCAAATCTGAATCTGTGTACTTGAAGAATATAGCTTTCTGGTCTCTCAAGAGTACTACTCCCAAGTCCTCTCCACACCCAGGCCAAAGGATTATGTTTATAAGATGTAGCTAATTGGTCATTCAACAAATATCCAGTGAGCACCTACAGTAGGGACAGGCCACTGTAGCAAATAACTGAGTTTCATCTCTGCCATAGTGCGACATGAAGGGCAAAGTCTGATCCGACCTCTGACTTGGTAGAATATCTATGCCTATATGAGTCACTCAGGAAAGAATTTCTTTCATGAAAAAGCCTAGAAATGATGCTTAAGATGACTAAGACTACAGACAAGGCCCAAGTATCAAAGATAACAGCTCCCTGAGGAGTTTAGGACAAAAAGCAAAGAGTAAAGATATTTGAAGATGGTTGATTGTTTGTTGCCCACCCAGCCACTATTGCCAGCATCACTGCAACCTTTTCATAATGGAATTATAGTGTTATGGTCTAGAATCAGAAACATAGAGTAAATTACTATACTCTAGCTTAAGTCTGTTTCCAAAATTCACATAATGGCTATTATTCAAGTGTTGTCACTACAATTTGAGTAAGACACAAATTGTTTACTAGATAATGCTCAACACAGACAGGTACACTGACGATTTTTAAGAGATGACCATAGATATGTTTGGTCTATCAGTGTACTAGGGCACCAAGAAGCTAAAAGACTCAGAGATTCATCACCAGCTAGCTCAGTACTGTTGGAGCAAGTTCCCTAACTTCTCAGAGCCTCTTCCAATCTTTAACATAAAAAAACTTATTTAATAAATAATTATGTGTTACTTATTCAGTCATTTCTGAAAATGTTAAGACAGTCCTTGTTCTGGGGGGCCTGGGTGGCTTAGCTGTTAAGCAGCTGCCTTTGGCTCAGATCATGATTCCTGGAATCAAGCCCCACATCAGGCTCCCTGCTCAGCAGGAAGCCTGCTTTTCCCTCTCCCACTCCCCCTGCTTGTGTTTCCTCTCTCACTGTGTCTCTCTGTCAAATAAATAAAATCTTAAAAAAAAAAAAAAGACAGTCCTCATTCTATTCTTGTTAGTCTATGACAATTGTAAAGTCTGATCGTGCTTATTAATTTTATGTTGGTTTTACATCGGTCATAATAGGATCCAGAAAATGCTTACATTATGAGGATTTTAAAAATTACCACCTAAAGAAAACATATGTGGCAGAAATACGTATTTGCTTTCCAAATTCCATTCTTTGTTTCATACTTGGGGAACCCAAGTTTGTGTTGGGTGGCAATGTTCCCATTTCCCAGTGTCCATCGCAGCCAAGTGTGGAGATGAGATATGGTTCTGGCCAATGAAATGCAGGCAGAAGCCTCTGGGGCCATGTTCCCCTTAAAATGAAATGGCAGAGTGTGACCAGGAGAAAACACTTCACCCCTTCAGCCTTCACTCTTCTTTCCACCTGAAGTATAAGTATGAGACCTAGAGATGCAGCAAGCATACTGAGACCAAGAGGAGACACATGAGAAGGTGAAGGCTGTAATGCTGAGAATGGAGTAAAGAAATCATTTGGGTCCCAGGTGGTGCTGCTGTGGCCTCGTTGCTGCTCCAGACCCTTCATATATGAGACGAGTAATGTTCCGCAGCTTAGTTAGATGGCATTCTGTAATTCCAGCCAAATGGGATCCTAACTGGTATGACATGCTTTTAAAATATCATAAAGAACATGTGGACTACCATGGCCCCCATTTCAGGAAACACCACAGTAGGTCCTTTCTAGGCTAAGTGCTAAAGCATATTATACTCATTATGACACTTATGATTTATTGTATGTATCTATGCATGCCATCTCTTTAGATATACAGCTTGTCCCTTCATGTGAGTCCAGCCCCACTCAGCTAATCCTCCTGTTTTCTTTATAAAGTCCAGTGTTGAGAAGAATTCTTTAGGTATTGTTTAGGAGTGGTACCAAATCCAGATGACCCCAACTGGCACATGCTGTTACTATGCTGCCCAGATTAAGAAGACCAGGCAAGCACACACCTTACAGAATTGTGCCTGAACAGGATTTGTGCCTGGTTTGGCAAGTCACTCCTCATAAAAGTGTGTGTGAATGCACATTCTGGTCCCATCACCTGTCTTTGCAAACAAGAATACTTGTGAAGTTATCCAGCAATAGTGACTCAACATCCCCCCTACAGAAGTATTGTTTGATAACTTAGTGAACACATAATTGTTTTTTAAATGTAGTCATGACCACTCCTGTGATTTACCTACAAGTCCTCTCTGTAGTCTCTCTATATTTATTTCTTTTATGGAACTGATCACAAGCTGAACTTATCTTTACTTGTGTTTTAATTTATTTATCCCCTCTCTATCTCCTTTCACTAGAATCTTAGTTCTTTGAGAATAAGGGTCTTGAGAGCAATACATGGAAAGATTAAGCATTCAGTAATCACTGTGCTTCATTAATCCTAAAATGCACATTTCCCCCCATTGCATATAGTTTAAAATGGAGTTTAAAATGGAAAAGTGTCTTACCATCGATGGCATGTCATAGTTTAGTTGGTGGCACTTTTTCTTTCTTAGTGGGACATGTGGTGCATATTGAATTCAGTATCATCCTAGATTTGATGATTTATTTTGGAATAAATAAATGAAAGTATACTTTCTTTTGGTGTTATTTCTTCAGTTTTCACCTTGTTTGGAAACAAATTAAAATTCCTTTATAAGCATCTAGTATGTGCTGGGAATTCTTTTGAGAACAAAGATGGCAGACTAACAGATGTGAACAACATAACCCTTGCCTCAAAGAAAAGAAAATCAACAAATTGTTGGGAAGGCAAACAGGTATAGCCACTCTAGAAAACAGTATGGAGTTTCTTCAAAAAGTTAATACTACATCAGAAGCTAATGATGTTCTGTATGGTGACTAACATAACATAATAAAAAAAAGTTTGGGGGGAGGAGTCAAGATGACAGAGAAGTAGCAGGCTGAGATGACATCAGGTAGCAGGAGATCAGCTATCTAGCTTATCAAACCATTCCAAACACCTACAAATCCAACAGGAGATTGAAGAGAAGAAGAGCAGAAATTCTAGAAACAGAAAATCAACCACTTTCTGAAAGGAGGAGAAGTGAATCCAAAGCGATGGGAAAATAGACCACGGCGGGAGGGGCTGGCTCCCAGCAAGCAGTGGAGCAACAGAGCACAAAATCAGAACTTTTAACAGTCTGCTCCACAGAAAGACATCACTCCACAGGCTAAACTGGGGTGAAGCCCACGTGGGAACAGCGTGGTCTCAGGTCCCGCAGGGTCACAGAAGGGTCAGGGGTGTCTGAGTGTTGCAGAGCACGCAGGTATTAGAGCAGGGAAGCTGGCTACAGAGACAGAGCTGAGGAGTGAGCTCACAACTCGGGGTTACCTTATCATGATCCATGGCACAGGCCACTGCTCTGTGAGCAAGGACCCCACAAGATCCAGGGAGACACCCCTGGAAGAGTTCAGGGATCTGCAGGGCTCAGAGACTCCAGGTGGGGCTGTGTGCCAGAGACAGAGATGCTTGGTCACAGGCTGGGTAAGCTTGGAGCGCAGCCGGAGGCCAGAGAGACAGGAGTGATTGAGCGCTTTTCTCTGAGGGTTCACTGAGGAGTGGGGCCCTGAGCTCTCGGCTCCTCTGGGCCGGAGACTGGGAGCTGCCATTTTCATTCCCGTCCTCCGGAACTCTACGGAAAGCGTTCAGGGAACAAAAGCCCCCGAAAGCTAACCTTAGCAGATTACTTAGCCTGACCCCTGGTAAGGGCGGGGCAATTCCGCCTCGGGCAAAGACACTTGAGAATCACTACAACAGGCCCCTCCCCAAGAAGATCAGCAAGAAATCCATCCATGACCAAGTTCACTTACTAAGGAGAAGAGCAGAATTCCAGAGGAGGAGAAAGCAAAGCACGGAATTCATGGCTTTCTCCCCATGATTCTTTAGTCTTGCAAAGTTAATTATTTTTAAACTTATTTTTTCTTCGCTAATTTTTTTTAACTTTTACCCTTTCCTCTTTTAACGTTTTTTTTTAAAGATTTTATTTATTTATTTGACAGACAAAGATCACAAGTAGGCAGAAAGGCAGGCAGAGAGAGGGGGGAAGCAGGCTCCCTGCTGAGCAGAGAGACCGATGCGGAACTCGATCTCAGGACCCTGAGATCATGACCTGAGCCGAAGGCAGAGGCTTAACCCACTGAGCCACCCAGGTGCCCCTCTTTTAACGTTTTTTAACTAGTTTATCTTAACACCTTTCAAAAAAAATATTTTTTGAACCTTCATTATTATAGTCGTATTTTATCCTTCTTGTATCTAACTTTATTTTTTGTATACACATGGGTTTTTTCTCCTAAAAAAATGTGGGATACAACTTCTTCTAATAGATCAAAATATACCCTAAATCTAGCACAGGGCTTTGCTCTAGTCTCCAGTCTGAGCAAATTCTCTCCACTTTCTTTTTCGTTATTCTCCCAACCAACTTATTTTATCAACTCCCTTTTTGGAAATTAAAAATTTTTTTTCATCTTTATAGTCATATTCCATTCCTTCATTGTGTTTAGCCTTATATATGTTTTTCATTCTTTAAAATTTTGGGAGGTAGTTTCTTCTAAGAGACCAAAATACTCCCCAAATTAAGTGGGTGACCCTGTTTTATTCACCAGTCTAATATATGTATTTCTTCTTTTTTATATTTTTTCTTTTTTTATTTAAAAAAATTTTTTTCTGAACTTATTTTTACCCCATTTCTCCCCCCCCCCATGATTTGGGTCTCTTCTGATTTGGATAAAGCATATTTTACTGGGGCCATTGCCACCCTTTTAGTATTTTATTTGCTCCTTCATATATTCTTATCTGGAGAAAATAACAAGGCATAAAAACTCACCACACACACACACAAAAAGTACAAGAGGCAGTACCGAAGACCGGGGACCTAATCAATATGGACATTGGTAATATGTCAGCTCTAGAGTTCAGAATGACGATTCTCAAGGTGCTAGCCAGGCTCGAAAAAGGCATGGAAGATATTAGAGAAACCTATCTGGAGAAATAAAAGCCCTTTCTGGGGAAACAAAAGAACCAAAATCTAACCAAGTTGAAATAAAAAAAGCTATCAATGAGGTGCAATAAAAAATGGAGGTTCTTACTGTTAGGATAAATGAGGCAGAAGAGAGAATTAGTGATATAGAAGACCAAATGACAAAGAATAGAGAAGCTGAGCAAAAGAGAGACAATCAACTACTGGACCATGAGGGGAGAATCAGAGAGATAAGTGATACCATAAGATGAAACAACATTAGAATAATTGGGATTCCAGAAGAAGAAGAAAGAGAGAGGAGAGCAGAAGGTATATTGGAGAGAATTATTGTAGAGAATTTCCCTCATATGGCAAAGGGAAAAAGCATCAAAATCCAGGAGACACAGAGAACCCCCCTCAAAATCAATAAGAATAGGTCCACGCCCGTCATCTAATAGTAAAATTTACAAATCTTAGAGACAAAGAGAAAATCCTGAAAGCAGCCTGGGACAAGAAGTCTCTAACATACAATGGTAAAAATACTGGATTGGCAACAGACTTATCCACAGAGACCAGGCAGGCCAGAAAGAACTGGCATGATATATTCAGAGCACTAAATGAGAAAAACATGCAGCCAAGAATACTATATCCAGCTAGGCTGGCAAAGAAAATAGGAGAGATTAAAAAGCTTCCAGGACAAACAAAACTAAAAGAATTTGTAAACACCAAACCAGCTCTACAGTAAATATTGAAAGGGGTCCTCTAAGCAAAGAGAGAGCCTTAAAGTAGTAGACCAGAAAGGAATAGATACAACATACAGTAACACTCACCTTACAGGCAATACAATGGCACTAAATTCATATCTGTCAATAGTTACCCTGAACGTAAATGGGCTAAATGCCCCAATCAAAAGACACAGGGTATCAGAATGGATAAAAAAACAAAACCCATCAATATGCTGTTTACAAGAAACTCATTTTAGACCCAAAGACACCACCAGATTTAAAGTGAGGGAGTGGAAAACATTTTACCATGCTAATGGACATCAAAAGAAAGCTGGGGTGGCAAACCTTATATCAGATCAATTAGATTTTAAGCCAAAGACTATAGTAAGAGATGAGGAAGGACACTATATCATACTCAAAGGATCTGTCCAACAAGATCTAACAATTTTAAATACTTATGCCCCTAAGTTGGGAGCAGCCAACTACATAAACCAATTAATAACAAAATCAAGGAAACACACGGACAATAATACACTAATAGTAGGGGACTTTAACACCCCCCCCCTCACTGAAATGGACAGATCATCCAAGCAAAACACAACAAGGAAATTAAGGCCTTAAATGACACACTGGACCAGATGGACATCACAGATATATTCAGAACATTCCATCCCAAAACAGCAGAATACACATTCTTCTCTAGTGCACATGGAACATTCTCCAGAATAGATCACATCCTAGGTCATAAATTAGGTCTTAACCAGTATCAAAAGATTGGGACCATTCCCTGCATATTTTCAGACCACAATGCTCTGAAGCTAGAACTCAATCACAAGAGGAAATTTGGAAAGAATCCAAATACATGGAGACTAAAGAGCATCCTACTAAAGAATGAATGGGTCAACCAAGAAATTAAAGAAGAATTGAAAAAATTCATGGAAACAAATGATAATGGAAACACAACGGTTCAAAATCTGTGGGACACAGCAAAGGCAGTCCCGAGAGGAAAATATATAGGGTACAAGCCTTTCTCAAGAAACAAGAAAGGTCTCAAATACACAACCTAACCCTACACCTAAAGGAGCTGGAGAAAGAACAACAAAGAAAGCCTAAACCCAGCAGGAGAAGATCAGAGCAGAAATCAATGAAATAGAAACCAAAAAAACAATAGAATAAATCAACGAAACTAGGAGCTGGTTCTTTGAAAGAATTAATAAGATTGAAAAACTTCTGGCCAGACTTATCAAAAAAAAAAAAAAGAGAGAGAGAGAGAGAGAGAGAGAGAGAGAAAGGATGCAAATCAATAAAATAATGAATGAAAGAGGAGAGATCACAACCAACACCAAAGAAATACAAACAATTATAGGAACATATTATGAGCAACTATACACCAGCAAATTTGACAATCTAGAAGAAATGGATGCATTCCTAGAGACATATAAACTACCACAACTGAACCAGGAAGAAATAGAAAACCTGAACAGACGCATAACCAGTAAGGAGATTGAAGCAGTCATCAAAAATATCCCAACAAACAAGAGCCCAGGGCCAGATGGCTTCCCAGGGGAATTCTAACAAACATTTAAAGAAGAATTAATACCTATTCTCCTGAAAGTGTTCCAAGAAATAGAAATGGAAAGAAAACTTCCTAACTCATTTTATGAGGCCAACATTACCTTGATCCCAAAACCAGACAAAAACCCCATCAAAAAAGAGAATTACAGACCAACATCCCTGATGAACACAGATGTGAAAATTTTCACCAAAATACTAGCCAATAGGATCCAACAGTAAAAGGATTATTCACCATGACCAAGTGGGATTTATTCCAGAGCTGCAAGGTTGGTTCAACATCCGCAAATCAATCAATGTGATACAATACATTAATAAAAGAAAGAACAAGAACTATATGATACTCTCAATACATGCTGAAAAAGCATTTGACAAAGTATAACATCCTTTCCTGATCAAAACTCTGCAAAGTGTAGGGATAGAGGATACATACTTTAATATGATCAAAGCCATCTATGAATAACCCACAGCAAATATCATTCTCAATGGAGAAAAACTGAGAGCTTTTCTGCTAAGGTCAGGAAAATAGCATGGATGTCCATTATCACCACTGCTATTCAACATAGTACTAGAAGTCCTAGCCTCAGCAATCATACAACAAAAAGAAATTAAAGGCATCTGAATCTGCAAAGAAGTCAAATTCTCACTCTTTGCAGATGATACGATACTATATGTGGAAAACCCAAACGACTCCACTCCAAATCTGCTAGAACTTGTACAGGAATTCAATAAAGTGTCAGGATATAAAATCAATGCACAGAAATCAGTTGCATTTCTATACACCAACAACAAGACAGAAGAAAGAGAAATTAAGGAGTCAATTCCATTTACAATTGCACCCAAAACCATAAGATAACTAGGAATATACCTAATCAAAGAAGCAAAGAATCTATACTCAGGAAACTATAAAGCACTCATGAAAGAAATTGAGGAAGACACAAAGAAATGGAAAAATGTTCCATGCTCATGGATTGGAAGAACAAATATTGTGAAAATGTCTATGCTTCCTAGAGCAATCTACACATTTAATGCAATCCCTATCAAAATACCATCCATTTTTTTCAAAGAAATGGAACAAATAACCCTAAAATTTGCATGGAACCAGAAAAGACCTCAAATAGCTAGAGGAATATTGAAAAAGAAAGCCTAAGTTGGTGGCATCACCATTCCAGACTTCAAGCTCTATTACAAAGGTGTCATCATCAAGACAGTATGGTACTGGCACAAAAACAGACACATAGATCAACGGAACAGAACAGAGAGCCCAGAAATAGACCCTCAACTCTATGGCCAACTAATCTTTGACAAAGCAGGAAAGAATGTCCAATGGAATAAAGACAGTCTCTTCAACAAATGGTGTTGGGAAAATTGGAGAGCCACATGCAGAAAAATGAAACTGGACCATTTTCTTACACCACACATGAAAACAGACTCCAAATGGATGAAGGACCTCAATGTGAGAAAGGAATCCATCAAAATCCTTGAGGAGAACACAGGCAGCAACCTCTTTGACCTCAGCTGCAGCAACTTCTTCCTAGAAACATCGCCAAAGGCAAAGGAAGCAAGGTCAAAAATGAACTATTGGGACTTCATCAAGATCAAAAGCTTTTGCACAGCAAAGGAAACAGTTAACAAAACCAAAAGAAAACTGACAGAATGGGAAAAGATATTTGCAAACGACGTATCAGATAAAGGTCTAGTATCCAAAATCTATAAAGAACTTTTCAAACTCAACACCCAAAGAACAAATAATCCAATCAAGAAATGGGCAGAGGGGGCACCTGGGTGGCTCAGTGGGTTAAGCCTCTGCCTTCTGCTCAGGTCATGATCTCAGGGTCCTGGGATCAAGCCCCTCATCGGGATCTCTGCTCAGCAGGGAGCCTGCTTCCCCCCCTCCCCCATTCTGCCTGCCTCTCTGCCTTCAAATAAAAAAAAAAAAGAAAGAAATGTGCAGAGGACATGAACAGACATTTCTGTAAAGAAGACATCCAGATGGCCAACAGACATATGAAAAAGTGCTCCACATCACTCAGCATCGGGGAAATACAAATCAAAACCACAATGAGATACCACCTCACACCAGTCAGAATGGCTAAAATTAACAATTCAGGAAATGACAGATGCTGGCAAGGATGCAGAGAAAGGGGAACCTTCCTACACTGTTGGTGGGAATGCAAGCTGGTGCAACCGCTCTGGAAAACAGCATGGAGGTTCCTCAAAAAGTTGAAAATAGAGCTACCCTATGACCCAGCAATGGCACTACTGGGTATTTATCCTAAAGATAAAACGTAGTGATCTGAAGGGGCACTTGCACCCGAATGTTTATAGCAGCAATGTCCACAATAGCCGAACTGTGGAAAGAACCTAGATGTCCATCAACAGATGAATGGATAAAGAAGATGTGGTATATATACACAATGGAATACTATGCAGCCATCAAAAGAAATGAAATCTTGCCATTTGCAATGACATGGATAGAACTAGAGGGTATTATGCTGAGCAAAATAAGTCAGTCGGAGAAAGACAATTATCATATGATCTCCCTGATATGAGGAAGTGGAGATGCAATGTGGGGGGTTTAGGAGGTAGGAAAAGAATAAATGAAACAAGATGGGATCGGGAGGGAGACAAACCATAAGAGACTCTTAATCTCACAAAACAAACTGAGGGTTGCCAGGGGGAGAGGGGTAGGGAGAGGGTGGTGGGGTTATGGATATTGGGGAGGGTATGTGCTATGGTGAGTGCTGTGGAGTGTGTAAACCTGGCGATTCACAGACCCTGGGGCTAATAATACAGTATATGTAAATTTAAAAAAATAAAATATGCAGTTAAAAAAAGTTAAAAATAGAATCACCCTATGATCTAGCAATTGCACTACGAGGTATTTACCCAAAGGATAAAAAAATACTGATTTGAAGGAACACATGCACCCCAATATTTATAACAGCATTATCTATAATAGCCAAATTATGGCAATGGCCAAATGCCCATTGATTGATGAATGGATAAAGAAGATGTGAGATATTTCTCTCTCTCTCTCTCTCTCTCACTCACACACACACACACACACATATTACTCAGCCATAAAAAAAAATGAAATCTTGCCATTTGCAATGACATGGTTGGAGCTAGAGAGCATTATGCTTATTTCTAATAAGTCAGTCAGAGAAAGACAAATACCATATGATTTCACTCATAGGTAGAATTTAAGAAACAAAATAAGCAAAGGAGAATAAAAGAGAGAGGCAAACCGAGAAACAGATATATTTTTTTAAGATTTTATTTATTTATTTAACACAGAGTTAGAGAGAGAGAGAGGGCACAAGCAGGGGGAAGAGCAGGCAGAGCAGGCAGAGGGAGAAGCAGGCTCCCTGCCAAGCAAGGAGCCCGATGCAGGACTCGATTCTAGGACTCTAGGATCAGCACCTGAGCTGAAGGCAGACACTTAACTGACTGAGCCACCCAGGCATCCCAAGAAACAGAGTCTTAACTATAAAGCACAAACTAATGGTTACCAGAGGGAAGAGGGGGTAGGAGGATGGGTGAAATAGGTGATGGGGATTAAGGAGTACATTTGTGATGAGCACTGGGTGATGTATGAATAGCTATATTGAATCGCCATATTGTACATCTGAAACTAATATCACACTGTAGGTTAACTAACTAGAATTTATCTATTTTTATTTTTTAATTTGTTTTAGAGAGAGAAAGAAGTGGGGAAGAACAGAGGGAGGGGAAGAGAGAGAAACTCAAGCGGGCTCCATGGCCAGTGTAGAGCCCAACACAGGGCTCAATCTCACAACCATGAGATCATGACCTGAGTGGAAATCAAGAATCAGATGCTTGGGGACCTAGGTGGCTCGGTCACTTAAGCATCTACCTTTGGCTCAGGTCATGATCCTGGGGTCCTGGGATTGAGCCCTGTGTCCGGTTCCCTGCTCAGTGGGGAGCCTGCTTCTCCCTCTCCCTCTGCTGCTACCCCTGCTTGTGTTCTCTCCCCCCTCTCTCTCAAGTAAAATAAATAAAATCTTAAAAAAGGGGCGGGGGGCACCTGGGTGGCTCAGTGGGTTAAAGCCTCTGCCTTCGGCTCAGGTCATGATCCCAGGGTCCTGGGATCAAACCCCACATTGGACTCTCTGCTCAGCAGGGAGCCTGCTTCCCTTCCTCCTCTCTCTGCCTGCCTCTCTGCCTACTTGTGATCTCTGTCTGTCAAATAAATAAATAAAATCTGAAAAAAATTAAAAAATTAAAATTAAAAAAAAAAAGGTGAGACACTTAACCGACTGAGCCATCCAGGTGCCCCCTAATGGGAATTTAAACAAAAACTTTAAAAAGAAAAGAAAACCACCAATTACAGTATAATGTGCTAAGTGTTATAATAGAGGTAAATATTGCTGTGGAGCCCAAATGAGGGGCATCCCTCCACCATTGCAAACCCAAGAAAGCTTTTCAGAGAAAGAGATAACTGACCTGGAATTTATGACATATTTCTGGGCATTTTTGCTACTTTCACATGTGTTGTCTTTTTTGATCCTCATATCAACTCTGTGACATAGGAAAATCATCCTGTCTTAGAAACACAGACTGAGGCTCAGAGAAATTAAATAAATTGCCCCCCCCATCATATGAATGGTAAGTGGTACAGCAGGGCAGAAGTGGGTGGAGTGAACCTCAGGTCTTCTGGCTCCAGGGGTGTTTGCTTTTTACCTCATTAGAGCTGAGTTTCAAGTGATGAACAACAACAACAGTTTCAAGTGATGCTTTTCAAGAGGCATCCTCCTCATAAAAATCCTCCTTTAGGCTTATGATGAGAGGCCCTTGGATCTTTCCTTTTATCAGTTTTAGGTTTGAGCAAAGCAAGAGAAACCAGACATAGTCCCCATTCCTAAGGATCCCTAGCTCAAAAAGGAGTTGTGGACACACACGCACAAAAGAGCCATCATTGTGTGTACAAAGGATGGTAGGAAAGGTGTCATCAGTTTTGACATTTACAGTTTATAATTGCCTTGAATAGTGTGTTCTGCTCTTAAAAATATTTGCAGCATCTCAGATACCATTCTTTTTTTTAAATTTTATTTATTTATTTGACAGATGGAGATCACAAGTAGGCAGAGAGGCAGGCAGAGAGAGAGAGAAGAGGAAGCAGGCTCCCCGCTGAGCAGAGAGCCCCATGTGGGGCTCGATCCCAGGACTCTGGGATCATGACCTGAACCGAAGGCAGAGGCTTTAACCCACTGAGCCACCCAGGTGCCCCTCAGATCCCATTCTTGAGAGAAATTGGACTCAACACAAGAAGAGTCACTCCAGTTGCTCAGGACTCCACGTGAAGTTTTTGAGGCAGCCCGAATCAAGATGGCTCTAAGGTATTTGTGATTTTCTCTACCCAGGAGTGTTTTTTAACTTCTGTACTCTACATATGGGAAGGTGGAATGTGATGATCTGTTTAGCTATCCATCAGGTCTTGACTGAGTATACATACACAAGTTACTATGTGTGGCTCTGGAGGACATAGTGGAAAGCCATAAAGCAATTTCTACCATCAAGATAGCTGGTGGAAGCTAATGGACATGTCTGTCATGTAGATGTAAAAGTTGTGAAATGCCTTAGCGTTCCACGCCCTCTTTGGGAAATTCAAGACATTGCAGTAATGACGTTTATCATCAGTAATGTAACCTTACAAGGAAGGTAAGTTACAAATGCACCCCTGAGCAGAGGCATTCATGCTGAGACCACAGCTGACCTATTCTTTCTCATTTTTATTACTATGCACTGCTTGTGTCTAGCTGCTGGCAGTTGATACCTGATTTATAAAGGAAGCTGAGGCACAATACAGTGTTGGATACTGGATCACAGAGACTATAACTATTTTAAAAAACAGAACTCATGGGGTACCTGGCTGGCTCAGCTGGTAGAGCATGCAACTCTTGATCTCAGGATTGTGAGTTCAAACCCTGCACTGGACATAGAGATTACTTAAAAAACAAAACAAAACAAAAAAACCCAACTCACTAGTAAAGTCAAATAAATACCATGAATGTTAGAGTTGATGAAAAATGGCTGCTAAAGGGGCACCTGGGTGGCTCAGTCAGTTAAGCATCTGCCGTTACTTCAGGTCATGATCCCAGGGTCCTGGAATTGAGCTCTGCTTTTGGCTCCTTACTCGTCAGGGATCCTGCTTCTCTCTCTCCCTTTCCTCCCTGTTCATGCTTTCTCTCAGTATCTCTGTCTTTCTCTCTCTCTCTCAAATAAATAAATAAATAAAATCTTTAGAAAAATGGCTACTAGAAGACTTTGGATATGGTTAAGTTGTTAAATTGATATGGATGAAGATTTAATTAGAATCTATATTCAGCATGGGAGAAGAGGTAATGGGGAGGAACACAATGACGGTCAAATGTCAAAGAAACTACAGAAATAGCACCCATGGCAACAAATGGCCTGGACAGAAGAGAGATTCCTGGACTACCTGTATCTTCCTGAAGAAATGGGTTTTAAAAATTGAGATATAATTGACATATAACATGATATTAGTTTTCATACTCGTATAGATTGTGAAATGATCACCACAATAAATCTGGTTAACATCCATCACCACACACAGTTACACATTTTTCTTGTGTTGAGAACTTTTAAGATGTATTGTCATAGCAACTTTCAAATATACAGTGTTATAGTCATGGTGCTGTTTGGACTTGTTTTATAACTGGAAGTTGGTACCTTTGGGCCACCTTCATCCATTTCACCTACCCCTTGGACTCTGGCAACCACAAATTTGTTCTCTGTATCTTTGAGTTCACCTTTTGTTTTGTTTTGTTTTTATATTTCACATATAAGTGAGATCATATGACATTTGTTTTTCTCTACCTGGCCTATTTCACTCGGCATAATACCCTTGAAGTTCATCCATGTTGTTTCAATGGCAGGACTTCCTTCTTTTTATGGCTGAATAATATTCCATTGCATTATACACCACAACTTCTTTTTTTAATTTTTTTTAATTTTTATTTATTTATTTGACAGAGAGAGAGATCACAAGTAGACAGAGAGGCAGGCAGAGAGAAGGGAGAAGCGGGCCCCCGGCCAAGCAGAGAGTCCCTATGTGGGGACCCCTATGTGGGGCTCGATCCCAGGACCCTGAGATCATGACCTGAGCTGAAGGCAGAGGCTTAAACCACCGAGCTACCCAGGCGCCCCTACACCACAACTTCTTTATCCATTCTTCTGTTGGTGGACACTTAGGTTGCTTCCATATCTTGGTTACTGTAAACAATGCTGCAATAAACATATGGGTTTATATGTCTTTTCAACGTAGTGTTATCATGCTTTTTCTATAAAATATTTTATTTATTTATTTTGTGAGAGAAAGAGAGAGAAAAAAGGTACATGAGTGTTGGGGAAGGGGCAGAGGGAGAAGCAGACTCCCCGCTGAGCAGCAAGTCTGACATGGGACTCTATCCCTAGACACTGAAAGGACTGAGCCACCCAGGTGCCCAGTGTTTTCCTTTCCTTTGAATAAACACCCTGAAGTGGAATTGCTGGATCATATGGTAGTTCTATTTTTAATATTTTGAAGAACCTCTATACTGGCTGCACCAATTTATCTTCCCAGCAACAGTGAAACAAGGGTCCCCTTTTCCTCACGTCATTGCCAACACTTGTTATTTCTTTTCATTTTAGCCATTCTAAAAGGTATGAAGTCATGTCTCATTGTGGTTTTGATTTGCATATCCCTGATGTCTCATGATTAGTGATGTTGAGCATCTTTTCATGTACATGTTGGCCATCCTTGCGTCTTCTCTAGAAAAAAGTCTATTCAGAATCTCTGCCCATTTTTAACTGGATTGTTTGTTTTCTGCTACTGAATTACATGAGTTATTTATATATTTTGGATATTAACCTCTTATCAGATATATGGTTTGTCAATATTTCCCATTCAGTAGGTTGCCTTTTCATTTCCTTGATGGTTTCCTTTGCTCTGCAGAATGGAACGTCTTGATGAGCCCTCTAGTGGCAATGGCTGGATAGCCTCCCTCTGAGAGATGAGCACCTCTTGAAAACTGCCTACTTCCAAGTGCCTCAGAGGAAGCTGGTTTGCCTGACAGGTCACACACCAGCTCACTCCTCATCTTGCACTTGCTGAGGGCTGAGGCACCGGATATGTCCATAAAAAAATACAATTTTTCACTAAATCTAAGACCCCATTAGCTGGCAAACATATTATTTCATGCAATATTAAGAAAAAAAAAACAGTCAAAAAAAAAAAAAGAAAGAAAGAAAAGAAGAGAAAAGAAAAGAAAAATAGTCAATTAAATGATGATATCCCCAAAACTCCCAAACTCATTCTATGAGGCCAGCATTACCTTGATCCCAAAACCAGACAAAGACCCCACCAAAAATAATTACAGGCCAACATCCCTGTGAACATGGATGCAAAAATTCTTGCCAAGTTACTGGCTAATAGGATCCAAGGGTTCGTTAAAAGGATTATTCACCATGACCAAGTGGGATTTATTCCTCGGCTGCAAGGGCGGTTCAACTTCCACAAAGCAATCAATGTGATACACCACATTAATAAAACAACAGGGGTGCCAGGGTGGCTCAGTGGGTTAACCTCTGCCTTCGGCTCAGGTCATGATCTCAGGGTCCTGGGATTGAGTCCCGCATCGGGCTCTCTGCTCAGCAGGGAGCCTGCTTCCCTCTCTCTGTCTCTCTGCCTGCCTCTCTGTCTACTTGTGATCTCTCTGTGTCAAATAAATAAATAAAATATTTTTGGGACGCCTGGGCGGCTCAGTTGGTTGAGCGGCTGCCTTCGGCTCGGGTCATGGTCCCAGCGTCCTGAGATCGAGTCCCACGTCGGGCTCCTTGCTTGGCGGGGAGCCTGCTTCTCCCTCTGCCTCTGCCTGCCACTCTGCCTGTGCTCATGCTCCCTCTCTAACAAATAAATAAATAAAATCTTTAAAAAAAAAATAAAAAATTAAAAAAAAATAAAATATTTTTAAAAATAAATAAATAAATAAATAAATAAAACATATGATCCTCTCATTAGATGCAGAAAAAGCATTTAACAAAGTACAGCATCCTTTCTTGTTTAAAACTCTCCAGTGTTGTGATAGAAGGAACATACCTCAGAAAAGCTTTAATACTGTCCCTATTTCCATGTTGGAACAGGGAAAACTGGTCCCACTGAGCAAGTAGGGAAACAGTGGAGAATGAAACAGAGTGGCTGTGACTGCATCCTTCAAGTCATTCTTGCTCCATATAGTTGTGTGCAGGCCTGGCTATCCCTTCAGGCTGTCACCTCACCTGGTCTAATGCAGTTTGTGATAGACCATTCTATAGATGCTTAGAAAAGTCTATCACTCAAGACTAACTCATTCTTGAAGAAAATGACCCAAGACAAACACATGTTGCTATAGTTTCCTCATTAAGGGTCATAGGTCCATGCTGTCCAATATGGTAGCCATTAGCCACATGTAGCAATAAGCACTTAACATGGGTCTAGTCCAAATTCAGACTCTTTTTAAAGATTATTTATTTATTTATTTGACAGAGAGAGAGAGAGAGAGAGAGAGAGATAGTGAGAGAGGGATCACAAGCAGAGGGAGTGAGAAAGGGAGAAGCTGGCTTCCCGCTGAGCAGGGCACCCAATGCAGGGCTCAATCCCAGTACCCTGAGATCATGACCTGAGCTGAAGGCAGACACTTAACTACTGAGCCACCCAGGTTCCCCAGAGATGTTTCTTAGTTATACAATACACACCAGATTTCAAAGACTTAGTACCAAAAAATTCACTAATAATTTTATATTTACTACACTTTAAAATTATATATTATTTTGGATATGCTGAGTTAAATAAAATATATTATTAAACTTACCTGTTGTTTGGAGCACCTGGGTATCTCACTTGGTTAAGCGTCCAACTCTTGATTTTGGCACAGGTCATGATCTCAATGTTGTGAAATCAAGCCTCACGTCAAGCTCCATGCTCGGCCTGCTTGATCCTCTCTCTTTCTCTCCCTCTGCCCCTCCCCCCACTCTCTCTCTCTCAAAAAATTATCTGTTGTTTTCTATCTTGCTAAAAACTTTTAAATTACACATAACTCACATTGTATTTCTATTAGATATCACTGTCTTAGGCCATAAAGCATTGAGGTCAAAGGTCATATAGGACTGGGATAGTTCCCCTTCAGAGTGATTCATTTCCATTTTGAATCATCCTAAAGAAGTCAGATCCTGATAGGTGGTCTAGAGTCTGGATCAAGGGAAGACGTGTCCTCCCCACTTTGTACAAGAATAGGGATAGTGGGGCAGCTTGTGTGTTGGGCTGGGAAAGCACACTCAAGTGTACCTCCAATTGTGGGGAGGTAAACTAGACCCTGAAACTCAGAGCATGCTGGAGGTGAAGCAGAGAAGCAACCAGTAGGAGAACCCATCCATACAGGGAGGACTGAGAGCCTACTTTTATTTTTCCTCTTATCTGCTTATCTGTTTATGCATTTACTGGCCAGATCTTGATTTATTCACTTAGATGTTTACATAGATTATATAGTTTCCTGGTTATTTTCTTCCTTATAGGATCTTGCCTTTTAAAAAACTTTCACCAAATTTTGGTGGGATTTCTGGTGGGAGCAGAGACAAATGTGTCTGTGTTCAATCAGCCATATTAAGCCAGCAGACCCAGTTGAGTTTGTAGTGTGGTTGCACTGGACTAGAGATACCCGGCATGGATCAACTTTGCCATGTAGAAGCAAATGCCATGAAACTGTTCTATTTCCCCTTTCTTTGGCACTTGGGCCTCTGCTTTGGTGTATGACTTAATGCATTTCCAACAAGATCCTTTGCTACATGATGAGACAGCTCAAGAACTCCATGGTATGTCATCCTATGGAAAGATCTTCTGGGAACAATGTGAGCTTATGGTTTTCAGTTTATTTTAGTTGGCCTCTAATGATCAGAAGCAAAGCTGAACCAAAATAAATAGGCTAATATACATTCTCCACCACTGACGCTCATAAAATACCTGTAGTTTTTTATTGCTGCCAAAAGCAAGGACTACAGAAAGGGTATTTGGATGGATCTGACAGCAATCTTAAGAACTGTAGAAGAGATGGGGGGCAGGTGGCTCATTTGGTTAGGCGTCCAACTCTTGATTTTGGCTCAGGTCATATCTCAGGATTCTGAGTCCCTGAGCCCCTTGTTGGCCTCTGCAAGACACTGCTCTCTCTCATTCTTCCTCTGCCCACCCGCCCACCACCCCACTCATGCTCATGCTCTCTCCCTCTATCTATCTCTCAAAAAAAAAAAAAAAAAAAAAAGGAACTGTAGAAGAGACTCTTTTTTGCTCAATAACTTCCCTTTTCATTAAAAAAAGTAATAACATTTTCCAAGTGGCTGCACCAACTTGCATTCCCACCAACACTATAAGAGGGTTCTCCTTTCTCCACATCCTCTCCAACACATGTTGTTTCCTGTCTTGCTAATTTTGGCCATTCTAACTGGTGTAAGGTGGTTTCTCAATGTGGTTTTGATTTGAATCTCCCTGATGGCTAGTGATGATGGACATTTTTTCATGTGTCTGATAGTCATTCGTATGTCTTCTTTGGAGAAGTGTCTGTTCATGTCTTCTGCCCATTTTTTTTTAAAGATTTTATTTATTTATTTGACAGAGAGAGATCACAAGTAGACAGAGAGGCAGGCAGAGAGAGAGAGAGAGGGAAGCAGGCTCCCCGCGAAGCAGAGAGCCCGATGTGGGACTCGATCCCAGGACCCTGAGATCATGACCCAAGCCGAAGGCAGTGGCTTAACCCACTGAGCCACCCAGGCGCCCTTCTGCCCATTTTTTGACGTGTTTATCTGTTTTGTGTGTGTTGAGTTTGGGGATTTCTTTATAGATCTGGGATATCAGCCCTTTGTAGTGTCATTTGTGAATATCTTGTCCCATTCCATGGGTTGCCTCTTTGTTTTGTTGACTGTTTCCTTTGCTGTGCAGAAGCTTTATTTTGATGAAGTCCCAAAAATTCATTTTTGCTTTTGTTTCCTTTGCCTTTGGAGACATTTCTTTTTTTTTTTTTTTAATTTCTTTTCAGTGTAACAATATTCATTGTTTTTGCACTGCACCCAGTGCTCCATGCAATCTGTGCCCTAATACCCATCACCTGGTTCCCCCAACCTCCCACCCCCCCGCCCCTTCAAAACCCTCAGATTGTTTTTCAGAGTCCATAGTCTCTCATGGATCACCTCCCCTTCCAATTTCCCCCAACTCCCTTCTCCTCTCCATCTCCCCTTGTCCTCCATGCTATTTGTTATGCTCCACAAATAAGTGAAACCATA
>NW_019154112.1:572535-635305 GCF_002288905.1 Enhydra lutris kenyoni
ACTCAACACACACAAAACAGATAAACACGTCAAAAAATGGGCAGAAGACACGAACAGACACTTCTCCAAAGAAGACATACAAATGGCTAACAGATAGATGAAAAAATATCCATCATCACTAGCCATCAGGGAGATTCAAATCAAAACCACATTGAGATACCACCTTACACCAGTTAGAATGGCCAAAATTAGCAAGACAGTAAACAACATGTGCTAGAGAGGATGTGGAGAAAAAGGAATCCTCTTACAGTGTTGGTGGGAATGCAAGTTGGTGCAGCCACTTTGGAAAACAGTGTGGAGCCTCGTTAAAAAATTAAAAATAGAGCTACCCTATAACCCTGTAATTGTACTACTGATATTTACCCCAAAGATACAGACGTATCTTGTAGTGATGTAGTGAAAAGAAGGGCCATCTGTACCCCAATGTTCATAGCACCAATGGCCACAATCACCAAACTGTGGAAAGAGCCAAGATGCCCTTCGACAGACAATGGATAAAGAAGATATGGTCCATATATACAATGGAATATTACACCTCCATCAAAAAGGATGAATACCCAACTTTTGTATCAACATGGAAGGAACTGGAGGAGATTATACTGAATGAAATAAGGCAAGGAGAGAAAGTAATTTATCATATGGTTTCACTTACTTGTGGAGCATAAGGAATAACATGCAGGACATTAGGAGAAGGAAAGTAAAAGTGAATTGAGGTAAATCGGAGGGGGAGATGGAGCACGAGAAACTATGGACTCTGAAAAACAAACTGAGGGTTTTGGAAGGAAGGGGGTGGGGGATGGGCTAGCCTGGTGATGGGTATTAAGGAGGACATGTGTTGCATGGAGCACTGGGTGTCATGCATAAATAATGAATCTTGGAACACTTAAAAAATTAAATTAAACTAAATTTAAAAAAAGAATGAAATCTTGCCATTTGCAATGATGTGGGTGGAACTTGTGCTAAGTGAAATAAGTCAGTCAGAGAAAGAAAAGGTAACTAAAACAAAAGGCAGAAACAGACCCATAAACACAGAGAACGAACTGATGGTTGCTAGAGGAGTGGGGGGCAGGGGGATAGGTAAAATGTGTGAAGGAGAGTGGGAGATAGACACTTCCAGTTATGGAATAAGTCAAAGAAATAAAAGGTACAGCATAGGGAATAGAGTCACTGATATTATAATAGAGCTGTATGGTGCAGATGTAGCTATACCTATGGTTAGGGCAGCATAATGTATAGACTTGTCAAATGTTATGCATCTGAAACTAATTTGACATTGTGTAAGCTGTACTTCAATAAAAAATAAATAAAAATAAATATATTTTTTAACAAAGAAAAAGTAACTTGGGGGCCTGGGTGGCTCAATCATTTAAGCGTCTGCCTTTGGCTTGGGTCATGGCCCCGGGGTCCTGGGATCGAGCCCTGTGTCAGGTTCTCTGCTCAGCGGAGAGCCTGCTTCTCCCTCTCCCTCTCCTTCTCCCTCTCCCCACAAGTGGCTCTGCCTAATTGTGCTCTCTCTCTCACTCGCTCACTCAAATAAATAAATTAAACCTTAAAAAGTAAAAGAAGAGGGGCGCCTGGGTGGCTCAGTGGGTTAAAACCTCTGCCTTCTACTCAGGTCATGATCCCAGGGTCCTGGGGTCGAGGCCCGCTTGGGCTCTCTGCTCAGCGGGGAGCCTGCTTCCTCCTCTCTCTTGCTTCCTTCTCCCTCTCTCTCTCTCTCTCTCCCTCCCCCTGCCTCTCTGCCTACTTGTGATCTCTGTCAAATAAATAAATAAAATCTTGAAAAAAAAAATAAAAGAAGAGAAAAGAAAAAGTAATCAATCTCAATCAGCAAAGGATCCTAAAGTTACCTAACACAGTATAAACTAGGATTTCTGGTATACAGCTCCTAATAATAGTCCAATGGAGATAAATGATATTTTAGAGATGATTATATAAGGAATATGCAATTTTCTCTTCTCTAAGTTCTCTATATTCTGTCCCTGGATCATGGACATCTCTATCTTTGTAGGACTTTATTTTAGCACTTCCTGGAATCTCTTCCATTACCCCGTGTCTTAATGCTATGCCTTCTCCTTGGCTAGGTTTGCTAGAGTGAAAAGCATATGAAATCGATTATTGAATTTGCTACAGAAAATTTGCTGAAAACTTTTAGCTTTATATTACTTAGTGTCCTTATTAAGGACCTTATAGGAGAGATTTATTTTAGAATTTACTGCTGGGAAAATGTGAAATTTTTGCTTTACTTTCCTTTTCCTCATATGCACTATAGGCTGCCCATATTTTTCTCTTTTCTCTCTCTCAAAAAGCTTAAAACACTAACTTTTGCAAGTACCTCAATATTTTCATTCCTAAGGCTTTGAGTATTTGAGTATTTCTGTTCACTTTTGCCTCATTTTGTATGTTTTAAAGGTTTTCATGTGTATTTATGTATTATTATTTCATAATTGTGTTTTTGTGATAAGCCATTTCAAATAATCTGAGGAAAGAGATGAAGTATTAATCAATGTACATTAAAAATTGTTATCTTGAACAAACTCCAGGGGAAGTCAGACACCTACTCATACACTGAGCATGCCAGTTACAGCACCTGTTACACACATAGGCTCTGCTGAGAGCACAGCCCCAGGCACCCTGTGCCCTCTGACCACAGCTGACTGGTCCAGAGATGGATACCTGATTCATGGTCAGCCAATCAATAAGCTGGCCAGTGACTAGTAATATGGCATGGTACTAAAAATTGAGCCAAACCAACCAGATTCTTTCTATTGGGAATTCACACCAAAATGGGCACCTGGGTGGCTCACTAGTTTAAGCATCTGCCTTTGACTCAGGTCATGATCTTGGGGTCCTTGGATCGAGCCCTGCTTCTGGCTCCCTGCTCAGTGGGGAGCCTGCTTCTCCCTCTCCCTGTACCCCCCCGCTTCTCGTGTGTGCATGCTCTCTCACTCTCTCTCAAATAAATAAATAAAATCTGTTAAAGAAAGAATTCACACTAAAAAATAGAACTATGAAGAAGTGGCTGGTAGTAGAAAGAATTTAGAAAGCAGTATAGTATAATGGGTAAGAGTTTGGGCTTTGGAATCAAACAAACCAAGGTTATTGGGGTTTTTTTTAAAGATTTATTTATTTATTTTGATTGATTTATTTTTTTGAGAGAGAAAGAGTGAGAGCAAGGGAAGGGGCAGAGGGAGAGAATCTTTAAGCAGACTCCCCCTGATTAGTGCAGAGCCCAATGCTGGCCTTGATCTTACAACCCTGAGATCATGACTTGAGCTGAAACCAGGAACCAGCAGCTTAACAGACTGAGCCACCCAAGCACCCCAAACAAACCTAGGTTTAGATCTTGGTTGTGGGACTTACTAAATGTGTAACTCTATACAAGTTATTTGACTTCATTTCCTCAAAGGAAAATCACAGTACTTTCCTAAGAATATTGTGATGATTGGGGCACCAGGATGGCTCTGTCAGTTAAGCATCTGCCTTCAGCTCAGGTCATGATCCTGGGGTCCTGGGATCAAGTCCCACATCAGGCTCCCTGTTCAATGGGGAGCCTACCTTTCCCTCTCCCCCTGCTGCTCCCCCTGCTTGTATTCTCTCTCTCTGACAAATAAATAAATAAAATCTTTTTAAAAAGAATATTGTGAGAATTAGATGTACTTTTTGCTCTCACAGGAACTAAATGGTAGTGATGATGATAGTAATGATGGCACTGCTGATGATAATCAATATGTAGTGGTGGTGGTGACGGTGGTGGTGATGATGCTGGTGATGTTTATGGAGATGGTGGAGATGGTGATGGTGGTGATGACGGAGGTGGTAATGGTGATGGTGGTGGAGATGGTGGTGGAGATGGTAGTGGAGATGGAGACAGTGATGGTGACATTGATGGTGATAGTGATCAGGTGTAAAGCTGGAAGGGTCTTGACTTGGAATGAGGAAGCAAAGTTCAAAAGTTAGGAAACAGTGGAATTGTATAGTTAGTCCATGGTAGCAGAAAAAATTCGTGCACATAGAGGAGAATAGCCAGGCCACTCTGACAGCTGACATACAAAGACTAAAGCAGGATTCATAAAAGAGAGGAGGGAGAGGAGAGAGGGAAAGATATGGGTAATTGGGAAACAGTGACTTTAGTTTTTCTCTGGATAAGATAAGATTGGCTGATTGAGCAAACTTGTTGGGTCATCAAGAAAAGCCATTTCAGTTATTTATAGATTCCTACAAAAACCTTAAGAGCTCATCTGTGGAGCATTTGTGAAGACTGTCTATCTATAACACCTACCAGTAACCTTCCACCAGCACCACCTTAAACCACACTTGCATTTTTCTCATCAGATGATCTCCAGATCCCCTCTTCCTTTTGTAGGTTCTGAATGTCTTTCCTCTTTGACCAACCAGATTTCTGGGTTCATAGATTTTTTTTTTCTTTCTTCACCCTCAGTTTCCACCTTCTGTGTTTGGGCAAGGACTGGAAAGTCACTATATAAGATGAAATGGAAAAAACTCTTGCTTTCAGTGGGATTTCCTCAGAACCCCAGGCACCTGAGATACCACAGATGAGAAGATCCTCGAGAAAGACCTAGAACCACCAGTCAAATTCAAAGGGCAGACAACACTTGGCACATCTTTATTTTCTCCTCTGGGTATTGTTCCAAAAATCAGTTTCTTTTTTAAAATTTTCTTTATTTAAATTCAGTTTAGTTAACACATAGTATATTATTATTTTTAGGGATAGAGTTTAGTAATTCATCAGTTGTGTATAACACCCAGTGCTCATTACACCAAGTGCCCTCCTTAAGGCTCATCACCCAGTTACCCCATCCCCCAACCCAAAAATGAGTCTCTTTTATGTTTGGCCAAGTTTAAGTTCTTTACCACATTATTACAGTTAATAATTACAGTTAATAATGCATTATTACAGTATTACTGTTACTGTCATCCCATACCTCCATTTATATATCAAGGAGTTGACATAATTTTAAAGTAAAATTTTTATTGTGTCTTGAGAGCAGAGAAATAATTTGGAAAATTATTTCCAGATATATTGAAAATCAAAGTGAGATGGATTCAGTTTATAGAAACTCCCTCCATTTATGGGAACTTATCAGAAGTAAGCAAAGCAGATACATCAACATTACATTCAGCAAGAAGTAAAAAGGAAGTTAAACCATAAGCAATAAATTAAAATTCAAAGGAATTGCAGAAAACATTGTTAATAATTTTTAACAATTTCAACAGAGGTAGGAAAATCAAATCAAGTTGACTTTGCAAAGAATCTGGAACACAAGTTCCCTGCACTTGCCCACAACTAGGCCTCTCTGGAGGGCGCGGCCTTAGGAAGCAGCATATTACCTGGGGTTGAATGAATGCTGTTGGGCAGGTTCCCACTGCCTCCACATCTTCCTTCTGTCATTAACTAAAATACCAGTTCCTAAAATTCCCTTAAAGATTATGTCCTAAAGTTTTGGGTTTTGTTTTTAAGTTTAGTTATTATTACTATTTTAGTACTATCTACACCCAATGTAAGGCTTGGACTCATGACCTCAGAATCAAAACTCTCATGCTCTACAGACTAAACCAGCCACACATCCTTTAATTTAATTTAATTTAATTAGAAACAATTACTTACTGATGAAAGAGCTTCCTATGATAAGGGAAATTCAAAAAGGAGTAAGACTTGTGGTGCCTGGATGGCTCAGTTGGTTAAACATCCAATTCATGATCTCAGCCCTGGTCTTGATCTCAGCATTGTGGGTTTGAGCTCCACGTTGTGCTCCATGGTGGATGTGGAACCTACTTTAAAAAAAAGTAAGACCTGGTTGCTGACCTCCAAGAGTTTACCATTTAGCAGAGGAAGACACACACTGGGTATAAATAATGACAGAAGGCAAGAGGTGAGAAGAGCTATGGAAGCTGTCAGAGGGGCTTGGGAGCTTGGGCCTGTTTTAAAATGTGTTTATAGGGGTGCCAGGGTGGCTCAGTGGGCTAAGCCTCTGCCTTCGGCTTAGGTCATGATCTCAGGGGCCTGGGATCAAGCCCTGCATTGGACTCTCTGCTCAGCAGGAAGCCTGCTTCCCCCCTCCCTCTGCTGCCTCTCTGCCTACTTTTGATCTCTCTGTCTGTCAAATAAATAAATAAAATCTTTAAAAAATAAAATAAAATGTGTTTACAGATCTTTTCCTGTCATAAAGGTAAATCATCATTACCATATGTATTTTGGGAAATAGTAAGATATTTAGAGAATAAATTAGAGATGATTAAATCTTAGGTCATTGTGATGGTTAATTTTGCGTCAGCTTGCCTAGGCCTTAGTACCCAGATATTTAGTCAAGCATTTTCTAGGTGTTTCTGTGAAGTTATTTTTTAGATGAAATTAACATTTGAATCAGTGGACTCTGAATACAGCAGATTGCCCTCTGTAATTTGGGTGTGCCTAATCCAATGATTTGGAAGTCCTGATAGAAAAGGCTGACTTCCCCATGGAGGAAGAGGGAATGTTGCTTCCAAACAGCCTTCCCACTTCAATTGCAGTATCAACTCTTCTCTGAGTCTCCAGCCCACCAGCCTATCTTGCAAATCTTGGACATGCCAAATCTTGGACATGCCAGCCTCCACAATTGCCTGAACCAATTCTCTCTGTATATCTCTGATTCCATTTCTTTTTTTTTTTAAGATTTTATTTATTTATTTGAGAGAGAGAGAGAGAATGAAAGAGAGAGAGCATGAGAGGAGAGAGGTCAGCAGGAGGAACAGACTCCTTGCTGAGCAGGAAGCCTGATGTGGGACTCAATCCTGGGACTCCAGGATCATGACCCGAGCCGAAGGCAGTCGCTTTCTGGCTCCATTTCTGTGGAAAAGGCTGACTAAAACAATCACGGTGTCATTTTTTACAAACATTTTTTCTAGTCTTTATGGCTAGATTTTGGGGGTTTGGGGGGTGTATTTTTTTTTTAATCACCAATTGCACATATAATTCTGTATTCCTTTATTCCTTTTTTTTTTTTTTTTTTTTTTTTTGAGAGAGTACAAGTGAACGAACAGAGGAGGGGCGGTGGGGAGAGAGAGAATCTCAAGTAGGCTCCATGCCCAGGGCAGAGTGCATTGCGGGCCTCGATCTCACAGCCCTGAGATCATAACCTGATCTGAAATCAAGAGTTGGACACTCAACTGACTGAGCTACCCAAGCACCCCACTTTATTCCTTTTTGAAAATTTATTATTATGATATTTTCATCTTCCTTATTAATACAAAGTTTTAATAAATGTCACTTAAGCAGCTCCACAATGGTGTATGAAATGCATAGTCCATAATTTATAGTTTTTCCTATTGAGTATTTATGCTGTTTCCAGTATCATCCTTTTTTTTTTTAAGATTTATTTATATTTTTTAGTAATCTCTACATTCAATGTGAGGCTTGAACCCACAACCCTGAGATCAAGAGTCACGTGCTCTTCCCACTGAGCCAGCCAGGAGCCCCTTAAAATTATAAATAGTAATGAATATTTTTTATTTATAAAACTTTCCCCACAACTGAGAATTTGATAGATTCTCAGAAATGAGATCACTGTGTATAAGGCTAAGAAGAGATAATGGGAGAACAGCAGGACCCATCAGCAAGCTGGACTGGAGATGCTGTCAGGACCTGCAGGGAGGAGGTAATGGCAGACTCCCCTCAGCTTCCTTCCCCTGCTCACAGACTAATTTTTTAAAAATATTTTATTTGTTTATTTGACAGACAGAAATCACAAGTAGGCAGAGAAGCAGGCAGAGAGAAAGGGGAGGGAAGCAAGCTCCCCACTGAGCAGACAGCCCAATGTGGGGCTTGATCCCAGGACCCTGGGATCATGACCTGAGCTTAAGGCAGAGGCTTTAACTCACTGAGCCACCCAGGTACCCCGACCCCAGACTCATTTTTAATAAGATTTTGCTAAGGAGTTTGGGATAAAGGAAGAGAACTACAGAAATGCTTAGAACTGAAAATCAGATATGGCTGATGAGATTTCACAGGCCTAAGGCCTTGGGAAAATCCTGGAAGTGAGGTTATTTCACAAAGCAGAACCCCAGAAATCATAAAGAATGAAGATAACAAGTACCTCTGAATTTGGGGATGCAAGAGGGCCTGGAAACAGACATTGGATATCCATGTGAGAAGCCAATAGAGCCCCAAGCCCCTAGCTCACCTACACAGCAGCATGACTCCCACAGTCCCCCCACAATTTGTGCTTTACTCAGTGGAGAAGGAGGTCCAGAGGACTATTCTGAAACTGGGAGAATTAACTAAAAGTCTGCATACAAAATGGCAAGACTTCCAGGTCTTCTTTCCCATGAGGTCTGAGAACTTGGCAGCCAGACTTGCCCTCAGAAGAATAATGGAGAAATCACCTCTAGAGAGACTGATCAGACCAAGAAAAACCCTGCAAACGTCAGCAGTGAGAGGGGCTGGAGAGCTGTGCTGGTTCAATCCCACTCTTTAGTCTCTCTTTTGCCAGCTGCTCCCTCTTAGGCAGAGAGAGAGCACTCAGGGCTGGAATAGAAAGAAGGGACTTGCTCCCTCATGTTTGCTTCCCAATCCTATCAGCACACCACAGCAGTGACAGCTGGTTCCAGTAGCAGTTGCTGGTCCCAAACTGTAGTTCTTTCACACTCCCAGCACGAGCCCATCACACCACCTCAGAGACACCAACTTTCGGCTGAAGCCCGGCTCAAAGGTCTTGCTCCAGCTCTCTGGGGCCCCTGCAAAAACAGATTCTACTCTTTAATAATCCCAAGCCCTCCCTTGGTTCCCCAGCCTTAGTGATGGAGATAGATGCTTCTCTCACTGTCTGGTTCTGTGGTCTCTACTTTTTGCTCCTTTTTGCCTTTTCTGGATCTCGATACATGGTTAACAATTCTTTGTATAAAATGATCTGTTTAGAGGCACCTGAGTGGCTCAGTCCATTAAGCTCCAACTCTTGATTTTGGCTCAGGTCATGATCTCAGGGTCATGAGGTTGAGCCCTGTGTTGGGCTCCAAACTGAGCGTGGAGCCTGCTTGACACTCTCTCTCTCCCTCTGCTCCTCCCCACCCCGCTTTCATGTGTGTGTGCTCTCTCTCTAAGAAAAAAATCTGTTTAAATATATGGAGTTTTTTCTATCACCTGACTGGACCCTGAATGCAGGATCTTCTGGAGAAACAGTCCAGCCCATTTGCACTATAGTGAAGCCCACTGAAAAAAACCCACCAACATATATTGTTATCAAATAGCTTAAACTACAAGCCAAGGATTACCATACCAGTCAAGGTCCAATCAGGAGACAGCAGAAAAGCCCTAATTTGAGCTGGGTGAATTTAATATAAAGAATTATTGACTTGTAAGGAGGAGTAATCATAAAAACATAAGGAGAACCTAAAGCATAGTCTAGGGCTAGGGGAGCACACCTTAAGGATGACAAACTTGGAGGGGCATCCCCCACACCAAAGCTGGATTCAGACCTCCCTGGAGGGGATGTGGTTGAGCCCCAGATAGTTTCACTGAGATGCCCAGGCCAACGCAGTGGATCTGGCAGGAAATATGACTTTGGGGTAGAACAGCGGCAACAAGGGAGTCGGGCACTAGGAGCCCACCCACTGCATGCAAAGCCTGGGGCATGCAGTGTACATGTCAGGACTAACTCATTAAGGAAATGCATACTCTCAGCATGTGGCTGAGTGGGAGCCCAGTGGATGTTCCCATGAAAGACACTGATGGTTTGTGCCCTTGGAGCTACAAGAATCAGGAACTGCAGCTTCTTGGAACCAGAAGTCCCTACCTCCCACAAAGTCCCTCCAGCGCCCTCTCCTGACAGAGATTAATCTTGCGTTGACTGCAAAGGAGAAATGCTCACAGCTCTATTATCACAGCTCAGGTAAGAGGATGATCTGAAGGATTTGAAGAGGTGGGGGAGTGGGAGGTTGGGGGAACCAGGTGGTGGGTATTAGAGAGGGCACGGATTGCATGGAGCACTGGGTGTGGTACAAAAACAATGAATACTGTTATGCTGAAAAAAAAAAAGATTAAAAAAAAAAAAGAGGATGGATTTCAGTTGAGAGGAAATACTCTGATAACCAGCCTAGTGACGTTTTGGTGCCACTAAAATGAAACATGGGGATTGAAAATACAGGAATTGAGAGAGACCCCTGGGTGACTCAATTGGTTGAATGTCTGCCTTCTGCTCGGGTTGGACCTGAGTGTGCCCAGGTCCTGGGATCCAGTCCCACGTTGGGCTACCTGCTTGGCAGGGAGCCTGCTTCTCCCTGTCCCACTCCTCCTGCTTGGGTTCCCTCTCTTGCTATGTCTCTCTCTATCAAATAAATCATAAATAAAATCTTTTTAAAAAAGAGAAAATACAGTAATTGAGAAACTTCAACGAAATAGAGACAATGCAAAGAACTAAAAAATAAAACCCACAATATTTTCATAAAAATAAGAGAAGATATTGTCTCCATGAAAAAAGAATGAGAGACTATGAAAATGAACATTTAGAGAACTAAAAGACAGCATTTTAATTAAAAATATAATCAAAAACTATAAATAAATAAATAAATAAAATTTCAACGACAAAAACACCCATATAAGTATTAGAATTTAAAGCTGAAGAAATCTTAAAAGAAGCAAATAATAAATGATATAGAAAACATATGAAAGGTGCTCAGTCATTAAGTATCTGCCTTTAGCTTGGGTTGTGATCCCAGTGTTCTGGGATTGAGCCCCCCATCAGGCCCCCTGCTCCACAGTAAGCCTCCTTCTCCCTCTCCCACTCCCCCTGCTTGTGTTCCTTCTCTCACTGTGTCTCTTTCTGTCATATAAATAAATAAAATCTTTACATGAAAAAAATATGGAAATTAGATTATTAATCTGGATGAATAATAGGATCTCCAGAAAAAGCCAAAGGAGAGAACAGAAGGGAAGAAATTATCAAGGAAATAATTCAAGAAAATTTCCCAGAGCTGAGAGCCATAAAATTCCAAACTGAGAGAGAACCTTGAGTATCTAGCAAAATTAATGAGATCCAAAGTATATGATCATGGATCCTAAAAATACTAGGGACAGGGAGAAAAATTCTAAAATTTTTCCAATTGTTTAGAGAAAAATAATCAAAAAGGATCAAGACTCGGTCACCAGTGACAAATCAATAAGTGACAGAGGAGGCTATAAGACAACAGCGCAATGCTTTCAAAAGCTAGATGTAAGTTATGCAACTTGAAATTTCATCTTCAGTACAAATACTAATCAGGTATAACAGTAAAAGAAAGACATTTGTAGACAAAGCCTTAAAAACTTCTATCTCTTGGGGATCTGGGTGGCTCAGTCAGTTAAGCATCTGTCTTCAGCTCAGGTCATGATCCTAGGGTCCTGAGATCAAGCCACACATCAGGCTGCCTGCTCAGCAGGGAGCCTACTTCTCCATCTTCCTCTGTGCTCTCTCTCTCTCTCACTCTCTCTGTTAAATAAATAAAAATTTTAAAACAACAACAGGAGGAATCAAAATAATGGAGGAGTAGCAGACTGAGATGACATCAGGTCACAGGAGTTCAACTAGATAGTTATCAAACCATTCAGGATACCTACAAACCCAACAGGAGATTGAAGAAAAGAAGAGCAGCAATTCTAGAAACAAAAAATTGACCACTTTCTGAAAGGTAGGATGTGTGGAGAAGTGAATCCGAAGTGACAGGAAGATAGACTGCAGGGGGAGGGGTCAGCTCCTGGCAAGCAGTGGAGCAACAGAGCACAAAATCTGAACTTTTAGAAGTCTGCTCCACTGAGGGACATTGCTCTAGAGGCTAACTGGGGGTGGAGCCCTTGCAGGGACAGTGTGGTCTCAGGTCCCGCAGGGTCACGAAGGATTGGGGGTGTCTGAGTGTAGCAGAGCTCACAGGAATCAGAGTGGAGAAGCAGACTACAGAGACAGAGCTGAGGAGGGAGCTCTCAGCTTGGGGTTACCTTAAACCGTGATCCGCGGCACTGTCAGGCCACTGCTCTTTGAGCAGGGACCCCACAAGTGGCAGATCTGGGGAGACTCACTTTCCTCCACTGGAAGAGCAGAGCGGCAGGAATCTGCTGGGTTTGGAGACTCCAAATGGGGCTGTGTGCCAGAGACAGAAATGCTTGGTCACAGGCCAGGTGAGCTTGGAGCACAGCCAGAGACCAGGGAGACGGGAGTGATTAAGCGCTTTTCTCTGAGGGTGCACTGAGGAGTGGGGCTCCTAGCTCCAGGTCAGAGATTGGGAGGCCGCCATTTTCATTCCTGTCCTCCAGAGCTGTATGGAAAGTATTCAGGGAACAAAAGCTCCTGAGAGCGAACCCTAGCAGATTACTTAGCCCAGCCTCTGGCAAGGGTGGCGCAATTCCACGATGGACAAAGTCATTTGAGAATCACTGCAACAGGCTCCTCCACCAGAAGATAAGCAAGAACATCCAGCCAAGACCAAGCTCACTGATCAAGGACAACAGTGGAATTCTAGAGAAGGAGAAAGCAAAGCATGGAATTCATGGCTTTCTCCCCATGATTCTTAAATCTTGCAAAATTAAATTTTTTAAATTTTATTTTTTTCTTATTCTCATTTTTAAAAATTTTCCTCTTTCCACTTTTAACATTTTAAAACTAGTTTATCTTAACAATACCTTTCTTTAAAAAATCTTTTAAAACCTTCATTATTGGGGCCCCTGGGTGGCTCAGTGGGTAAAAGCCTCTGCCTTCGGCTCAGGTCATGATCCCAGGGTCCTGGGATCGAGTCCCACATCGGGCTCTCTGCTCAGCAGGGAACCTGCTTCCCTCTCTCTCTCTCTCTCCGCCTGCCTCTCTGCCTACTTGTGATCTGTCTCTCTGTCAAATAAATAAATAAAATCTTTTTAAAAAACTTCATTATTATAGCCATATTTTATCCTTCATTGTATCTAACTTTATTTTTTGTATACATATAGGGTTTTTTCTTCTAAAAAATTTTTGGGATACAATTTCTTCCAATAGATCAGAATATACCCTAAATCGAACACAGGGCTTTGTTCTAGTCTCCAGCCTGAGCGAATTCTCTACACTTTCTTTTTCTTTCTTTTCCCAAACAACATATTCCATCCCTTCATCATGTTTACTCTTATTTTTGTATATATATGTTTTTCTTTCTTTAAAATGTTGGAAGGCAGTTTCTTCTAAGAGACCAAAATATACCCAAAATCAAGTGGATGGTTCTGTTCTATTCACCCGTCATATATATACATATATTTGTGTTTTTTTTTAATTTTTTTAAAAAAAATTTTAAACATCTTTTTACCCTCTTTCTTCTCCCCCCAGTTTGGGGTCTCTTCTGATTTGATTAGCATACATTTTTCTGGGGTCTTTGCCACCCTTATAGTATTTTATTCTCTCATTCATATATTCTTATCTGGATAAGATGGCAAGGCAGAAAAACTCACCACGAAAAAAAGAACAAGAGGCAGTACCAAAGGCTAGGGTCCTAATCAATACAGACATTGGTAATATATCAGATCTAGAGTTCAGAATGATGATTCTCAAGGTGCTAGCTGGGCTTGAAAAAGGCATAGAAGATATTAGAGAAATGCTGCCTGGAGGAATAAAAGCCCTTTCTGGAGAAATAAAAGAACTAAAATCTAACCAAGCTGAAATCAAAAAAGCTATTAATGAGATGTAATAAAAAATGGAGGCTCTTACTGTTAGGATAAATGAGGCAGAAGAGAGAATTAGTGATATAGATGACTGAATGATGGAGAATAAAGAAGCTGAGCAAAAGAGAGACAACTAACTACTGGATCATGAAGGGAGACTTCAAGAGATAAGTGATACTGTAACACAAAACAGTACTAGAATAATTGAGATTCCAGAAGAAGAAGGGGGGGACACAGAAGGTATATTGGAGGGAATTACTGTAGAGAATTTCCCTACTATGGCAAAAGGAACAAGCATCAAAATCCAGGAGACACAGAGAATCCCCCCCTCAAAATCAATAAAAATAGGTCCACACCCCGCCATCTAATAGTAAAACTTACAAGTCTTAGTGACAAAGAGGAAATCCTGAAAGCAGCCCGGGACAAGAAGTCTCTAACATACAATGGTAAAAATATTAGATTGGCAGCAGACTTATCCACAGAGACCTGGCAGGCCAAGAAGAACTGGCATGATATATTCAGAGCACTAAATGAGAAAAACATGCAGCCAAGAATACTATATCCAGCTAGGCTGGCAAAGAAAATAGAAGAAGAGATTAAAAAGCTTCCAGGACAAACAAAAACTAAAAGAATTTGTAAACACCAAACCAGCTCTACAGTAAATATTGAAAGGGGTCCTCTAAGCAAAGAGAGAGCCTTAAAGTAGTAGACCAGAAAGGAACAGAGACAATATACAGTAACAGTCATCTTACAGGCAATACAATAGCACTAAATTCATATCTGTCAATAGTTACCCTGAATGTAAATGGGCTAAATGCCCCAATCAAAAGACACAGGGTATCAGAATGGATAAAAAAACAAAACCCATCAATATGCTTTCTACAAGAAACTCATTTTAGACCCAAAGACACTTCAAGATTTAAAGTGAGGGGGTGAAAAGAATAAATGAAACAAGATGGGATCAGGAAGGAGACAAACCATAGGAGACCCTTAATGTCACAAAACAAACTGAGGGTGGCCGGGGGGCGGGGGGTAAGGAGAGGGTGGCTGGTTGTTGGGCATTGGGGAGGGTATGTGCTATGGTGAGTGCTGTGAAGTGTGTAAACCTGGTGATTCACAGACCTGTACCCCTGGGGCTAATAATACATTATATGTTCATAAAAAAAAAAAGACACACACACACACACACACACACACACACACACACAAAATAAAGTGATGGAGTGGAAAACATTTTACCATGCTAATGGACATCAAAAGAAAGCTGGGGTGGCAAACCTTATATCAGATCAATCAGATTTTAAGCCAAAGACTATAGTAAGAGATGAGGAAGGACACTATATCATACTCAAAGGGTTGTCCAACAAGGAGATCTAACAATTTTAAATACTTATGCCCCTAAGTTGGGAGCAGCCAACTACATAAACCAATTAATAACAAAATCAAGGAAACACACGGACAATAATACACTAATAGTAGGGGACTTTAACACCCCCCCCTCACTGAAATGGACAGATCATCCAAGCAAAACACAACAAGGAAATTAAGGCCTTAAATCACACACTGGACCAGATGGACATCACAGATACATTCAGTACATTCCATCCCAAAACAGCAGAATACACATTCTTCTCTAGTGCACATGGAACATTCTCCAGAATAGATCACATCCTGGGTCATAAATCAGGTCTCAACCAGTATCAAAAGGTTGGGATTGGGGCTCCTGGGTGGTTCAGTGGGTTAAAGCCTCTGCCTTCAGCTCGGGTCATGATCTCAGGGTCCTGGGATCGAGCGCCGAGTTGGGCTCTCTGCTCTATGGAGAGACTGCTTCCTCCTCTCTCTCTGCCTGCCTCTCTGCCTATTTGTGATCTCTGTCTGTCAAATAAATAAATAAAATCTTAAAAAAAAAAACAACTTGGGATCATTCCCTGCATATTTTCAGACAGCAGTGCTCTGAAGCTAGAACTCAATCACAAGAGGAAAGTTGGAAAGAACCCCAATACATGGAGGTTAAAGAGCATCCTACTAAAGAATTAATGGGTGACCCAGAAAATTCAAGAAGAATTGAAAAAAATCTGGAAACAAAGGATAATGGGAACACAACTGTTTAAAATCTATGGGACATAGCAAATGCAGTCCTGAGAGGAAAATACATAGTGATACAAGACTTTGTCAAAAAACAAGAAAGGTCTCAAATACACAACCTAACCTTACACCCAAAGGAGCTGGAGAAAGAACATCAAAGAAAGCCTAAACCCAGCAGGAGAAGAGAAATAATAAAGACTAGAGCAGAAATCAATGAAATAGAAACCAAAACAATGTAGAACAAATCAATGAAACTAGGAGCTGGTTCTTGGAAAGAATTAATAAGATTGATAAACCCCTGGCCAGGCTTATCAAAAAGAAAAGAGAAAGGATGCAAATTAATAAAATCATGAATGAAAGAGGAGAGATCACAACCAATGCCAAAGAAATACAAACAATTATAGTAACATATTATGAGCAACTATACACCAGCAAATTTGACAATCTGGAAGAAATGGATGCATTCCTAGAGACATATAAACTACCACAACTGAACCAGGAAGAAATAGAAAACCTGAACAGACCCATAATCAGTAAGGAGATTGAAGCAGTCATCAAAAATATCCCAACAAACAAGAGCCCAGGGCCAGATGGCTTCCCAGGGGAATTCTAACAAACATTTAAAGAAGAATTAATACCTATTCTCCTGAAAGTGTTCCAAGAAATAGAATGGAAGGAAAACTTCCAAACTCATTTTATGAGGCCAACATTACCTTGATCCCAAAACCAGACAAAAACCCCATCAAAAAAGAGAATTACAGACCAACATCCCTGATGAACACAGATGTAAAAATTCTCACCAAAATACTAGCCAATAGGATCCAACAGTACATTAAAAGGATTATTCACCATGACCAAGTGGGATTTATTCCAGAGCTGCAAGGTTGGTTCAACATCCGCAAATCAATCCATGTGATACAATACATTAATAAAAGAAAGAACAAGAATCATATGATACTCTCAAATAGATGCTGATAAAGCATTTGACAAAGTACAGCATCTGTTCTTGATCAAAACTCTTCAAAGTGTAGGGATAGAGGATACATACCTCAATATGATCAAAGCCATCTATGAATAACCCACAGCAAATATCATTCTCAATGGAGAAAAACTGAGAGCTTTTCTGCTAAGGTCAGGAATACAGCAGGAATGTCCATTATCACCACTGCTATTCAACATAGTACTAGAAGTCCTAGCCTCAGCAATCAAACAACGAAAAGAAATTAAAGGCATCCGAATCTGTAAAGAAGAAGTCAAACTATTATTCTGCAGATTGTGATACTTTATGTGGAAAACCCAAAAGACTCTACTCCAAATCTGCTAGAACTTGTACAGGAATTCAATAAAGTGTCAGGATATAAAATCAATGTGCAGAAATCAGTTGCATTTCTTTACACCAACAACAAGACAGAAGAAAGAGAAATTAAGGAATCAATCCCATTTACAATTGCACCTGAAACCGTAAGATACCTAGGAATATACCTAATCAAAGAAGCAAAGAATCTATACTCAGGAAACTATAAAGCACTCATGAAAGAAATTGAGGAAGACACAAAGAAATGGAAAAATGTTCCATGCTCATGGATTGGAAGAACAAATATTGTGAAAATGTCTATGCTTCCTAGAGCAATCTACACATTTAATGCAATCCCTATCAAAATACCATCCATTTTTTTTCAAATAAATGGAACGAATAATCCTAAAATTTGTATGGAACCAAAAAAGACCTCGAATAGCCAGAGGAATGTTGAAAAAGAAAGCCAGAGTTGGTGCCTTCACAATTCCAGACTTCAAGCTCTATTACAAAGGTGTCATCATCAAGACAGTATGGTACTGGCACAAAAACAGACACAAAGATCAACGGAACAGAACAGAGAGCCCAGAAATAGACCCTCAACTCTATGGCCAACTAATCTTTGACAAAGCAGGAAAGAATGTCCAATGGAATAAAGACAGTCTCTTCAACAAATGGTGTTGGGAAAATTGGAGAGCCACATGCAGAAAAATGAAACTGGACCATTTTCTTACACCACACATGAAAACAGACTCCAAATGGATGAAGGACCTCAATGTGAGAAAGGAATCCATCAAAATCCTTGAGGAGAACACAGGCAGCAACCTCTTTGACCTCAGCTGCAGCAACTTCTTCCTAGAAATATCGCCAAAGGCAAAGGAAGCAAGGTCAAAAATGAACTATTGGGACTTCATCAAGATCAAAAGCTTTTGCACAGCAAAGGAAACAGTTAACAAAACCAAAAGAAAACTGACAGAATGGGAGAAGATATTTGCAAATGACATATCAGATAAAGGGCTAGTATCCAAAATCTTTTTTTTTTAAAGATTTTTAAAATTTATTTGACAGACAGAGATCACAAGTAGGCAGAGAGGCAGATAGAGAAAGAGGAAGAAGCAGACCCCCTGCTGAGTAGAGAGCCTGATGCGGGGCTCAATCGCAGGACCCAGGCCCATGACCTGATCTGAAGGCAGAGGCTTTAACCCACTGAGCCACCCAGATGCCCCTAGTATCCAAAATCTATAAAGAACTTATCAAACTCAACACCCAAAGAACAAATAATCCAATCAAAAAACATGCAGAGGACATGAACAGACATTTCTGCAAAGACATCCAGATGGCCAACAGACACATGAAAAAGTGCTCCACATCACTTGGCATCAGGGAAATACAAATCAAATGAGATACCACCTCACACCAGTCTGAATGGCTAAAATGAATAAGTCAGGAAATGACAGATGCTGGTGAGAATGCAGAGAAAGGGGAACCCTCCTACACTGTTGGTGGGAATGCAAGCTGGTACAGCCACTCTGGAAAACAGCATGGAGGTTCCTCAAAAAGTTGAAAATAGAGCTACCCTATGACCGAGCAATCACACTACTGGGTATTTGCCCTAAAGATTCAAATGTAGTGATCCAAAGGGGCATGTGCACCCGAATGTTTACAGCAGCAATGTCCATAACAGCCAAACTAATGAAAGAACCTAGATGTCCATCAACAGATGAAGAGGTGGTATATATATACAATGGAATACTATGCAGCCATTAAAAGAAATGAAATCTTGCCATATGCAATGACATGGATGGAACTAGAGGGTATTATGCTGAGCGAAATGAGTCAATCAGAGAAAGACAATTATCACATGATCTCCCTGATATGAGGAATTTGAGAGGCAAAATGGGGGGTTTTGGGAGTAGGGAAGGAAAACAATAAAACAAGTTGGGATTGGAAGGGAGACAAACCATAAGAGACTCTTAATATCACAAAACAAACTGAGGGTTGCCAGGGGGAGGGGGTTAGGGAGAGCGTGATTGGGTTATGGACATTGGGGAGGGTATGTGCTACGATGAGTGCTATAAAGTATGTAAGCCTGAAGATTCACAGACCTGTACCCCTGAGGCTAATAATACATTATATGTTAATAAAAACAACAACAACAACAACAAAAACTTCTATCTCATGCCCTTCCCTCAGGGAATTACTGGAGTATGTGTTTGACCAAAGGGAGAGGTTGGATCAACAAAGACATGGGATCTTGCAAAGACGAAGGTGGATGGAAATCCTGGGATGATGTTGAGACATCCCAGAAGGCAGCTTTGCAGGAAATCTAGGAATTGACAGCTTCATATTGAAACAGGAGTCTGGAACCAAAACCTCAGGAATAAAGAGAATTCCTTTACCTGGCTCTAGAGGTATTGCCCAAAAAGATGAAATCAATTATTATGCATTTGAATGGAGAGAAAACCTATACTGTTGGAGAAGTGGATGACAAGTCAGTGATAAATTCCTAGACATGCGATCAAAGGAAAACCTAGCAGATTGATATTGTTTTGGCTACCATTCCATGAGGCTCAGCTGAGAACCTGCTCCTTCAGCCCCTTTAAGGTTTTCAGAAGCTCCTAGTACCTTTCATAAAAGCCCTTCCTGTTTAATATACCGATGAGAATCTCTACAGCCTTCACGGAACCCCAGCTGATGCAACTTGTTATTAAAAACAAGAAGACAAAAGCCAATTGAGCACTGCACTGTTTGCCTCCAGGAAGAGAGAATTAGGGGCTGGGAAAGGCAGTACCAGGGACCACAGCTTTTTATTGTCATGTAGCATTTTTTGTCTTTTAAAGTTATATAATATTTAAGTTCGGTAAAAATTTGAAATAGTCAAGTAAACAAAAACTCATTTGAGAGATAATATGCAGTAAAACACTAAAACACACTGGGTTTGAAAGAAAACACTCCACACCATCCATGCAGACTGCATCTTCTCTTTTTAAAAAGTGGCATGTGAGGGGCGCCTGGTTGGCTCAGTCAGTTAACTGTCTGCCTTTGGCTCAGATCATGATCTCAGGGTCCTGGGATCCAGCTCCACCTTGGCGGGCCCTGCTTAGTGCAGAGTCTGTTTCCCCCTCTCCCTCTGCTGCTCTCCCTGCTGGTGAAGGACACCTAGCCCTTCTTTTAGAAGCCAGAGGTTATCAAGGAGTTGGGACAGGCTGCTACACATTCTTGTCTCCTGTCTAGGCAGAGTCATTGGGGTCACATGTGTTTGCTAATCCGGTTCACTAAGATAGGAAGCCACAACAGACTTCGGGCCCAAACCTCAGGAATAGTCTTTTTTCTGGAATGTCCTCAATTTCTTATCAAGAATATATTTTTTAGGGGCACCTGGGTGACTTAGGTGTCCAATTCTTGATTTTGGCTCCGTCATGATCTCAGGGTCCTGAGATCGAGCCCCAAGGTGGGCTCCATGCTCAGTGGGGAATTTGCTTGAGGATCCTGTCTTTCTCCCTCTGCCCCTCCACCACCTGCTCGCTCTTTCTCTCTGAAATCAATAAATAAAATCTTTTTTAAAAAGAATGTATTTTTTAATGTTCTTCTCTTTCTCCTCCTCTCCCTTCCCCTCTCCTCCTCCTCTTTCTGTTTTGCTATAATTACAGATTCACAAATAATTTTCCAAAAACAGTACAGAGATGTCCCACACACCCTTCACCCAGCTTACCCCATACTTGCATACTAGAGTAACATTATCAAAACCAGGAATCTGCATTTTCTCCCCCAGTGCACTGGGTTGCAGTAGGTAGCTTCAGTACTTGAAACCCCAGAAATCTCTTTCCATCTATCATACTAACAAAATAGGTTCACAGTTTTCAAAGGGCTGCCCTTTGAAGAGGAAGTGCTTTGAGTCCATTCCAAGCCAACTTTTGTGGTCTAAAAATCTGTAGCTTTCTGGTCTAATTTGCCTACAGAGAGCTGAAAATCACTGGAGAGGCAAAAACCTGAAACATTGCTGCAGATTCTCACTATAGAGAGCAGTATTGGCAGATGTTAACAGATAATCCAGGGACACATGCCCTCAGGAAAGGGACTAAAGGGCCAATGCATGTGATTATCTGAGAAGTTATCTGCATTTTTTAAATTTCTCACTTACATGGATTTTCTAACACAGATTTAGGTGGTGGGAAACACCATTAAAATAGAGGAAAACGGCGGACGCCCCCTCTCCGCAGGGGTGGGGGAGGGCTGGGTGGCTCAATAGGTTAGGCAGCTGCCTTCAGCTCAGGTCCTGATCTAAAGGCCCTAGGATCCAGCTCCACATTGGGCTCCCTGCTCGGGGCGGGGTGTGTCTGCTTCTCTCTCTGCCCTTCCGCACCCCCACGCCACATGCGCGCTCTATTTCAAATAAATAAAATCTTAACAATAATTTAAAAATAAAATAGAGGAAACATCCTATTCTAGGCCCTGAGAGCAATGAGCTCATTTTTCAAGAATTAAATCTCTTCTAAAGAAATACACGATTGGCGGCACCTGGGTGGCTCAGTGGGTTAAAGCCTCTGCCTTGGGCTCAGGTCATGATCCGAGGGTGCAGGGATCCAGCCCCGCATCAGGCTCTCCGCTCAGTGGGGAGCCTGCCTCTCTGCCTAATCGCGATCTTTGTCAAATAAAAATCTTTAAAAGAAAAGAAGAAATACACGATTGTCTCTTAAGATGGGCACAGGAACTCAACTGTACTCAAGTGTGTTAAAATTCACAGGAATTTGTCTCCTCTGCGAGGGGGGGGTGTTCGCTGTGAGGGGCAGCAAGCTGAGAAGAGGGGGACCCCTATTTCTTCATTGGTCATGGGCATCATAGCCTCACCCACAGGGTCACATCCCCGTTAAGAATGTGCCAGAGAAAGAAAGGCCCCAGGCCCTGCGGCCAGCAACAGCTAACACCCCCAAGTGCTGAGGGTCAGTGTGGACGGGAAGGACAGGAGAATCAGGAGAGCAAAAGAGAAGAGACAGGGGGGCAAAGAAAGAGAAGCAGGAGGCAAGGGAACGGAGAAGGGGGTGGTAAAGAGAGGCAGCCACCAAGGAGAGACTCCTGACCAAAGACCAGGAGGAGGGTGCCCTCCGCTTCCGAAGAGAAGCAGCAACACCCAGACTTCGAGTCCCTCCAGGCCGCAAGGCCCTGCCCGGAGACAGCCCCAGGCTGAGTCGGATGCCTCGCCGAGAAATGGGAGGAAAACCAGGACCTCCTCAAGCAGAAGCACAGCGGCTTCCACAGCAGCCTGGGGCTCCCAGACTGGAGTCACCGGGGAGGAGGTGGGGAGGTGGTCTTGGCTGAAGTGGGGGAACTGTAAGCCAGCACACACCGCCTCTCTAAGAGTAATCTTTACAGCGATAGGCGGCCCAGGCGCCTTCCCCAGGGCCTCCAGGTTACTAGAAGGTTCTCTGGCAGGCTGCTCCGCGGGCCCCGCCCAGCCGCGCCCCCACGGAGCGTGCGCACGCGCCCCTGGGCAGAGGGGGAGCGGAGAGGCTGGGTAGCAGGCACGGACGTTGCCAGAAGTATCTTTCAAAAATCAATTGTGAGCGCAGGTGCGCTGCTCCGCAGACATGAAACGTGAGTTGCTTGTTGCTGCTCAGCCTAAAGGAGAGATCGCATTTGCCCGTGGGGCTTTCAGTTTGCTGTTGTTTACTTGCGTGAGTGGAAGAAATCTGAGGGTGGAGGAGATCCAGTCCTTAAGTCTCAAAGAGTGTTGGGGGTCGAGATGGGCTGGTAGGGGCCGCTTTATGTGTCACGGTGAGCCGAATCCTAGCTAGGGCAGGACGCTAAGACTACAGGAGACCTGGAGCTGGACGGCGACTTCAGGGGCACGGGGAGGAGAAGGACATGGAGCTCTGGCCCCTACTTTTGGAACTGTGGGGCGCACATGTGTTCAGATCCCAGCACAGGTGTTTGCCCTGTTCCCCACGGTGGTCGCCTTCCCTGCTCGTGGAGCGCGGAAATCTCCGCCTCAGCCTGCCCTCTAGTGGAGGAGTGCGGCAGGACAGGCGCGTAGAGGCAGTGGTCCGACCCACTTCATGCAGTGTAGCGAGCATCATTACTGGCGGCAGGCTTGGCAGTTCAGAGAATGGCAATGGTTGCAGACCTCTATGAATCACCTCATTTAATCCCCACAAGGAAGAGGCGGTATTTATTATAAGCTACATTTTACAAATAAGGAAACTAAGACTTAGAGAGCTTCTCCAACCCATCAGCGACTACTGCCAGAATTAAATTGGTCCATACAGTTAACTGTCCTCTCAGTATCTCCTTAGTGCTGGTTCCTTTCTTTTGTGTTCCCCTGGCAAGCATTACACATGGGTTTACCTCATAAAATGAAGCAAGATAATAGGCTGCACTCTGGGTCTTGCCGGGAAGCCCCTTTCTGAGCTTTCAAGCAATCCCCACTCCCAGAAAAGAAACTGGGACAGACACGAGGTATGGCTGGATCCCTGGTTTAGGGACCATTGAGCTCCTGAGGTGGAGTACTCTGGCCCACTACCACCTCCTAGTAGCAGGATTCCTGGAAGAGAAGGACAAATGCCAATCAGATTGGTGCTTGTTGACCAAGAAATCATAGTCAGGAGAGGTGAATATTTGGGGGACATTTCATCCAGGTCACAACAAAACCCAGTCCTGACATAAAACCTGGTATTTATTCATATATACCAGCCTCGTTTTAAACATAACTGGAAATACCTAAAACAAAAAACTGCAACTAGGACCTGGCTGGCTCAGTTGGTAGAGCATGTGACTCTTGGTCTCAGGGTTTTAAGTTTGAGCCCCACTTTGGGTGTAGAGATTACTTAAAAATCTTTTTAAAAAATTACAACTAGGGAAAATGAAAAACCAGATAAGGGGAGCCTGGGTGGCTCAGTCGGTTGAGTGTCTGACTCTTGATTTTGGCTCAGGTCATGATCCCAAGGTCGTGAGATCAATCCCTGAGTCCAGCTCTGTGGTCATTGCAGAGTCTGCTTGAGACTCTCTCTTTCCTCTCCCTCTGCCCCTCCCCCTGCCCATGCTCTAAGTAAGTAAAAAAATAAATAAATAATCTTTGAAAAAAAGAAAGAACATCAGATAAAATGAAGAGTACCAATATCATGCTGGGAAGAAGACCAGCATGATTTAGATTGCTGAGCTCTCTACCAGCCAGTTCAAAGAGGGAAATACATTCATTACATGGCACCCAATGTCCACAAAGTAAAAAGAGACCAGAGTCTCAGGAGATGGCTCAGCTGTTCCTTTTCCTGAGACTGGGAGGAGTGCAATCCGTGTGCCCATGCTGTTGGTCCAGCATAATCCAGGGAGAGATTCCGGCTAACGTGAAATAGGTGCACGTGTATTCTTCCGTCAAACTGACAGGAGTTCCTCTCCCCACCCACCTTTTGATGTAGAGCATGACCATGAGTTCAGTGTTATTATACACTTGACATCATAGTCATTTGGGGTTGCTGATCAAAAGTAGGCTACAACAGAAAGAATACTCAGAGCCAGAACAGGCCTGTCTCCCCCAGAGTGATGACTAAACAGTTCACAATTCTTGTCTCCTGGAGCCCCCCTTTCCTAGGGCTCACCCACTTCTGCAGCCATATTCTTTCTTCAGATAGGCCCCAGGACTGTGGATTACATTTTTTCTTCCTGAGTTATGGTCTCCATCCAGGCATGCTTCCTCGGGTTACCCTTTGACTGGACATGATTATTCCCACATTTCCTTAGCACCATCATTCCCCACACGGTGCTTCTCATTCCCTGTGTGCAGATTTGCCATAGCTTCCTTTCGTCGGTGATGAACTTCCACCTAACTTCCCAGAAAGCCCTTTACCAGCTGTGTGACTTCAGGCAAGTTACTAAACCTCTCTGAGACTTGTTTTCCTCATTTCTAGTACTGACAGTGCCTATCTTGGAAGACTGTTTGGAATTAGAGTGACTTGTAATAACAGAACCAGTAGTTCATTGCGTTGTTATTGTGCTAGACACAACGCTCAGCACTGAATGTGTAATTATTTGATTGAGTCATCTCAACAACCTTAGCACAGAGACCAAAAAAAGAGACTAAGCTATTTGTCTATATTCTTTCTTTTCCTGGGTATCTTTTTTTCCTTTCCCAATTTTCACTGAAAGGATTGCTTTCTGTGTTGTCATTTCAGACCAGGTGGTTTAAATGTAGAGCTTTAAGTTCTAGTGGATTTGTGATTACCCTGATATAATTTTTTAAAGATTTTATTTATTTATTTGACAGAGATCACAACTAGACAGAGAGGTGGGGGCAGGAGGGCGGGGGAAGCAGGCTCCTTGCTGAGCAGAGAGCCTGATGCGGGGCTGGATTCCAGTACCCTGGGATCATGACCTGAGCCAAAGGCAGAGGCTTTAACCCACTGAGCCACCTAGGCGCCCACTACCCGGATATTTTTAACAAAGCTGTTTGAACTTATATTTTCAGGTAACATCAAAGATTAATCAGTATCTTTAGTCTTTCCCCTAAACCAAAGATACTTTCACTTTTTCCCTCCTCTTCTTCCCCCCACTGTAACTTCCCAGGATTCCCCAGGTTGGGTTAAAATCTTTTGGAACTGGACTCTCCTATGGTTGGATGGACCATGTAGCAGGCAGAGGAAGAGGAGATAGACACGAAGCAGGAGCAAGGCCTTAGAGTGGCCACGGGCTTGAGGGCTGGGCACCCGTCAGGGGGCTGGTGTGTGAGCCCACGAATTCCTTGCTTCTACAGACACTCTCTGAGTCCCACTCGTTATGTCTGAGGCGGCACAGAGCAGAACCCAGAGGCCAGAGTGGGGAAAAGAGGAAGGCAAAAATCAGAGGGGCAGGTGGCCACACAGAAATGACCTTCAGCGCAAGTCCCAGGCTCTGTCACAGCTGATGATTGAGCATGGGAGTGGTCTGACTGGAACTGACTTTTTGTGTGTGTATTAAAATACACAAAATGAAAATAGTAACATACACAAAACATAAAACTTACCGACTTAACCATTTTTAAGTGTGCAGTTCAGTATTAAAGCCGTGCACTCTGTTGGGCTGCTATCACCACAATCCCTCCCCATACCTCTTCTCATCTTGTAAATCTGAAAGCCCATCTATTAAACAATAGCCCCCACTCTCCCCTCCCCCCAGCTTGAGCTGACTTTGAGGATGGGCTGGAGAAGATGCCACTCGTAAGTCTAAGGCCAATTAGGAGATTGCTGTAACCACCCAGGCAGGAGGGCACGAGGATCCCCATGTGAGAAAGAAGAAACAGGAAATGAATTTAATAATTAAAAAGAAGCACCTCCCTGTACATGAGGCACACACCAGACCAGCCCTGCCAAGGAGTCATTTCCTGCCGACTGGAGTCAGCCCCTGGCAAATGCAGGGCACCCTACTTGCTGTCAGTGCTCTACACAGCCCTTTCTGCACCCATTTCCCACATAATTGAAGGTCCCCAGATGGTCAAAATCTGTCCCTTAGCTCATCCATGCCATTCCCTTGCAATTCCATCTCCATCCAGAGAAAATATGATCCTGTTACTCTCCTGCTTCAAACTCTGAATTCACATGGTTCTTCGATGCTGATAAAACCCCAGATCTCTAAGAGGCCCTGCATGGCTCCCTACTTCCCCCACCTCCCTGCAGGATCTGCTCCAGTCCCTCCCCACCCACCTGTTTCCATGGCCCTCAGGCTTCCTTTGCTTGCTGCAGGTGTCACCACAGGTTTCACGCAGGGGCTGCTGTCAGGAGGTGCCTGGGCACAGCCACCATCCCCCAAACCCCTTTACAAACACACACACACACACACACACACACACACACACACACACACACACTGGCGCATCAGTTTTTGCATAACTATGAGATCATGTCTTTCTCCCCCATTAGCCTGTAAGTCTGTAAGTTCCAGGAGGAAGGGACCACGTTCCCTACGACAGCTGCAGTGCCTGGACATTCTCAGTATGCACTATTACAGTGAACTGAGAGAATAAGGTAACCTGCTCTCAAGCAAGTATGCTAAAGCCAGTTACACTTAGCTATAGGTGACTAGTAACAGCTAGGTGATCCTGGAGAGAGGCTGGAGAGGCGGCAAGCAAAGGAGGTATATGTTAAAGAGTTTGTATTAGTTTGCTCAGGCTGCCACAACAAAGTACCACAAATGGAGTGGCTTGCTGGAAGTTTGTTGTCTTAACCATTCTGGAGCTAGAAGTCTGAACTCAAGGTGTCAGCAGGGTTGGCCTGTCCCCTAGTTTCTGGTGGCCTTGGGCATTCATTGGTGTGTAGACATTATCCTGTGTCTTTACATTGTTTTCCATCTGTGTGTGCCTGTGTCCAAATCCCTCCCCACCCCATTTTTAAAGATTTTATTTTTTTTTAAAGATTTTATTTATTTATTTGACAGACAGAGATCACAAGTAGGCAGAGAGGCAGGCAGAGAGAGGGAAGCAGGCTATCCGCCGAGCAGAGAGCCCAATGCGGGGCTCGAACCCAGGACCCTGGGATCATGACCTGAGCCGAAGGCAGAGGCTTTAACCCACTGAGCCACCCAGGCGCCCCGAAGATTTTATTTTTAAGTAATCTCCATACCCAATGTAGGGCTTGAACTCACAACCCTGAGACCAAGAGTCCCATGCTCTACCGGCTGAGCAGGCCAGGTGCCCTTCCCTCTTTTTATAAGACCACCATCCTGATGACCTCATTTGAACTTGATTACCTCTGTGAAGACTCTTTCCAAATAAGATCATATGCTTAGGTACTGGCAGTTAAGACTTCCACCTATCTGTTTTGAGGGACACAGTTCAACCCATAACAGGGTTAAATATGGTCTCACCCCAAAGGAGTAGAGCTCAAACAAGCCCCACCAGGTGGAAATCCCACTGAGCACTTCATCCTATCCCATCCGATGACTTCAAAATCTCTGCAGTAAACTGGCTCCCAATCCCAACCTCAGTTTACCTGAATGTTGCCTCATTCACATCCTCTAACTTTCCCCACACTTACATTAGCTTCCACACCTGCCTTCACTTCAGTATCCCACACAGCCTGGTCCAGAGTATGTTCCCCTCCTTTAATCTCTTGGTGATGTCAAAAATCTTCATGGTTACTGGCACACATATTTAATAAAAGTAGCAAACAATAAATATTTTGTGTTAAGTTAACAAACTTAGTGTAAATTGTCTATCTCAAAAGTAGCCGACAGGGGTGCCTGGGTAGCTCAGTGGGTTAAGTCTCTGTCTTCCGCTCACATCATGACTTCAGGGTCCTGGAATCGAGCCCCACATTGGCTCTCTGCTCAGCAGGGAGCCTGCTTCCCCTCTCTCTCTGCCTGCCTCTCTGCCTACTTGTGATCTCTCTCTCTCTGTCAAATAAATAAATAAAATATTTTTTTTTAAAAAGGCGACAGAGGAGGTAACATTTTTAAAAAGGATTTTAGTTATTTGAGAGTTTATATTTAGTTATTTGAGAGAGAGAGCACACATGGATTGGGCGGGGGCCAGGAGCAGAGAAAGAAGCAGACTCCCCGCTGAGCAGGGAGCCTGACTTGGGCCAGATCCCAGGATCCTGGGATCATAACCTGAGCCAAAGACGCTTAACCGACTGTGCCACCCAGGCACCCCAGGGGGTAGCATTTTTAATCAGCTCTCAAATGGACACCCAACACCTTGTTTCCAGTTTCAAATACTGTTCTTCCCTGAAAGAAACTAGAACCCCTTAGAATGCAAGGCTTGGATGATAGCAGATTCCATGTCTCAGGGAAGAGAAGAATCAAGACAGGACTTTAATATTCTCTTGTTACCAGAAAGCAAGGATGCTTCAAGAATAGCAAGGAAAGTGTTAAAAAGGACAAAGGAAAGTGAAAGAATGGAACTCTTCAATAAACGGTGTTGGGAAAACTGGACAGCAACATGCAAAAGAATGAAACTGGACCACTTTCTCACACTATGCACAAAAATAAGCAGAAAATGGAACTGTAAAACTCCCAGAAGAAAATGTAGGCAGTAACCCAAAGAAAACGAAACCTCTAACTTGAAAAGATACATGTGCCCCTATGTTTACCACAGCATTATTTACAATAGCCAAGATATGGAAGCAACCTAAGTTTCCATCAGTAGATGAATGGATGAAGATGTGGTAAACACCCCCCAACATACACATGCAGTGGGATGTTAGCCATAAAAAACACTGAAGTCTTGCATTTGTAATAACATGGATGGATCTAGAAAGTATAATGCTAAGTGAAATAAGTCAGAGAGAGACAAATACTGTATGATTTCTCCTATGTAGAATTTAAGAACCAAAATAAATGAGTAAAGGGGGAAAAAAAAAAAAGGGACAAACCAAGAGACAGATTCTTAAATACAGAGAACAAATTGATGGTTACCAGAGGTGTGGGGGGATGGGTGAAACAGGTGAAGGGGATTAAAAATACACTTGTCATGATGAGCAAGGAGTAATGTATAAAATTGTTGAATCACTATATTTTACACCTGAAACTAATATAAAACTAGTATAACACTATGTTCATTATACTTGAGTTTTTAAAAGAGATTAAATAAATAAATTAAATAAAAAGGACAAAGGCACCAACTTAAAGGAGCTCCCATTGTTCACCTGAAGACAGTTGAACATGAGAGGAAAGAGGGTGGGGGGGGAATGATAATTAGGGTTCATTGAAGTAAATGAGGCTGTAGAAGGCCGTGAGATCATTACAATACTCAAAAGATAAAAGCTAACATAAAGCACACAAAAGATGGCTTGTAATAGAAAAGAATGGAGTTCTTAAAAATTGATTTTAATAAAAAGGGAATTGTTCGTGTTGTTTCTTCTATCAATTATGTGTCTGCTTATGAAGAGAGAGAGGTGTGCTTTCATCTATGTAAGTAGAAAAGAATGCTCAGAAAGCCAAGAAGCCCCACTGTAAATATGGGCTTTAGCAGAAATGAGGAAGTCTGACAAGGGGCGAGGTCAGACACAACAATGAAAGAGAAGGTGGTTTCAATAGGAGATACCAAGACAATAAATTAACCAAAACATCATTGAAGGAGAGAGCTAATAAAGTCAACCCAGTTAGTTCTTATCCCCTAGAAGATTCTAGATTGCACTACTAACTACAATAAAATATAAGGATTGCATCAGATTTAATAATGCTAATAGATCTAGCAGTATGTCATAATGAGAGAAATGTATTATGCGACACCAGGCAAGAGGGATTTTTTTAAGTATGCTATGTTAAGGGGACAAAATGGGTTGCAACATTCTAATATGTATGCCCTTTAGAAGTTTTATCCTTCAGTGAGATTCAATTTCACATCCACAGACCTGGCTATAAAGTAATACCAAGTGCTGATGAGAACATGGAAAACTTGGAGGCTTCATATACAGCTGGGGGGATGTGAAACGGGGTGTTGCCAGTTTGCAGGACATCAGGCAGTTCCTCAGGAGGGAAAGCGCAGGAGCAGAAGGAGGAGCAGCTCATGCAGGTTACCTGCAGCCCAGATTTGAACTGTAAACTGTGCAGCCAGCCTCACTGCCTGCCCACACTCAGCAGGCCAAGATGCAGATCCTAAGATTACTGAAACATCAGGATGGTATAAAAATAAAACATATTGACGGGGCGCCTGGGTGGCTCAGTGAGTTAAAGCCTTTGCCTTCGGCTCGGGTCGTGGTCTCGGGGTCCTGGAATCGAGCCCCACATCGGGCTGTCTGCTTGGTGGGGAGCCTGCTTCCTCCTCTCTCTCTGCCTGCCTCTCTGTCTACTTGTGATCTCTGTCTGTCAAATAAATAAAATCTTAAAAAAAAAATAAAACATATTGACATCCTGGAAAGGGAACCGAACAATGGAAGAGGACAGAGAAGAATGAAGAAGTAAGTTTAAATCCATGGAACTTGCTTTCTGATTTTTACTGGAAATGAAGGGATCAGTTTTATAATCATTACAACTTGTGCATTTGTTTGCTTCATTGGGGAGTGTAAGATACTTAAGAGCATCTTACATACCAGACTTGTGATTTTCATTTAATATATAAATTAGTGTAAACGTGAACCAATATTTAATGTTTGCATAAATTTGGTTTATTAAGCCCATAAGTTTTTATACAGTAGTTGTGTAAGTAGTATGTAGTATGTAGTAAGTAAGTAGAACCAGCTCTCCCACCTGGCTAGGGTGAGACCATAAAGTTCCACCCTCAAACATCTGGGCTTTGATCTTGTGCAAAGTATAGGGGACAGAGTTCCTAGAGACCCTACAGAGACACAGGGTGGCTAGAGAATGGGGATGGACAAAACTTACTTCACTTTGCACCCAGAAACAAAGACACTGCAAAGGAACAAATTTAATAACTGCTTGTGTTTTATTAGAGATTGGCATGGGGTGAAGCAGGAGAGGCAGTGAAAAGTAAAGAGAATGCTAGAAAACACACTCACTGAATCTTCATTTAGCTCACACTGCATTCTTTCAATTTCCAACTTAGGGTTTTCCCCTCTGTCATTCTCCTAACCCCACTGTAACCCAGGGTTTGGGGGATTGGGAAAGCCAGCTGGAATGTTCCAAGAAGAGCCAGTAGGACGGAGGACTCTGGGAGGAAACTGATTATTAATACCTGGGTGTAGGTGGATATTCCCCCAGCTGCCTCCTGGATATGGGTTAATATCCCCCCAGCTGGTACCTGGATACCGGTTAATATTCCCCCAGCGGCCTCCTGGAAACTGGTTAATATCCCCCCAGCTAATACTTGGGTGTTGATTATTGATACCCCAGATTCCCACAGGCTGTGGCATGGGCCTTGTTCCCCATCCAGTTCCAGGACCTCCACCTCCCCAGGACACTCCTGGATTCAAGATTCCCCAGGGGTGCCCAGGCAGAAATGGCTGTCAAATCCTGTTAAGAGCGGGTGGGTGTTGAACAAGGATTTCTCTCTGGGCTCCCAGCACATTAGAATGAAGTGACCGTCTGGACTTGGAATCCTGGTAGAGGAGTGAAGCCTTGGGTATGGGGCCTGTGGAGCGTGCAGAGAGCCCTGCGGGCAAAGGACTGCTGCCTAGAGGGAGGGCAACAGCACCAGAAAGGTAAGACCATTTTTCAGGCAGCGCTTCCCTCACGTGGTCCTCAGTGGCTGCAGCCATTATCTGCCAAGGATCTTCAGAGGACCAGGAATCCATGGAGGGTAGCCCCCCCAGTTGGGGGCCATCTCTGAACCCCAGAACCACCTGCAGGTTGGAAGCCAGCTAATGGAGAAGCATTGGACTTCAAAGGAACCCTTGTTAAATCATTTGGCCCAGGGTCTGGTTTGGGCTGAGGAAGTTCAGAGTTGGAGTGGCTGGGCAAGGAAGGTTGTTCAAGCAGATGCAAGTTGATTCCCAAGTGTTGGAGAACTTTCTCCTCCACTGCACCAATGCTTCGGGCAAAGAAGCCTGAGGAAAAGGAAAGAGGAGACAGCAAATGGACTGGATATTTGGTTCCAATGCCCACCTTTCCTGATTCCTGGATTCTCTTTGCTTCCAGCCCCTTCATTTTCCCCAGGGACCCAAGGGACCCTCCTGCCTCTACCCTTTCCCTCAATTCCAGTTCCCCTGGGGCCCCCAGTCTCTACCTGTGCAAGGGTTGGGCACAACCTCCATACCTGGAAGATGAAGACAGATCAGAAGAATCAGGCCCAGAGGAACCCTGCTCCCCACCGTGCAGCCCTGCATCTTGCTCAGCTCTAACATCTCTCTCTGCCCCAAGGCAGCCAGCCCTTTATCCTCTTGGGTGGGGGGGTGGGCAGCAGAAACAAGATGAGCCAGTAGTTGTGCAGATAATAAGTCTGTACATTCCACTCTCATTCCTAATTCAATCTGTGGCAACAGGTGCCACTTGAATGTCCCAGGAAGGCTGGGTGTTTCCGTCCCTGGTTCCTTTCCTAAAGTTCCCCACCCGTTCCTGACCTGGTGTCATGGGTCATAGCTCGTCACTGATTGCCAGTCCCGCCCTGCCCTGGCTCCCTACAACAAGCATAGGAGAGCCTTCACCTTTGGGGTCCCAATCTCTTCATTTCCTTCTCAGCAATAGAAACACTTCTCTTCATTTTCTCTTTGGGATCCAGATCATTCTCTTCCAGCACCCCTTTCTCATGCATCCCTATAGCTCCTTTACCTTGACGCAACCTATAGGGGAAGTTCTGGAGTGCAGAAGAACCTCCCCCATTGGAGAGGCTGCTCCTAAATGAGACTTGTCTGTAAGGAAATAGACCTGGTTCCCATCCTTAAGAGGTGACGGTGTACTAATTTCCTTCCACTGCTGTAACAAATAGTCACAAACTTAGTAGCTTACAACAATACAAGTTTATTATCTTACAATTTTGAAGATCAGAAGTCTGTCATAGTTCTCACTGGGTTAAAATCAAGGAGTCACCGGCGTTGTGTTTCTTTCTAGAGGCTCTAGGGGAGAATCCATTTCCTTGCATTTTCCAGCTTCTAGAGGCCTGCCTTCCTTGGCTCATGGTCCCCTTCCTCCATATTCAAAGCCAGAAACCGAGGATCTTCTTATGTTACACCACTCTGACCTTTTCTTCTTTTTCCCTCTTCCACATTTAAAGACCCTTATGATTACACATTGACCCACCCAAATAATTCAGGATAATCTCTCTAAGGTCAGCTAACAGCATTAATTCCATCTGCAACCGTAATTTCCCTTTGCTATGTAACCTAACATATTCACAGGTTCCAGGGATGATGTGGACATCTTTGGAGGTGCTGAGGAGGACAGCATTCAGTCTACTACAGATGGTCAAATGGATATACAGAATATAAGAAATACTGAGAGGGAGTAGGTGTTCCCAACTCACAGTAGAGGAAGGTGTTTAAATGCTATAGGTAAATGGTCATGAATTGATCATTTTTGAAGCTGAGTTGTGAGAGAACAGGGATTCATTAATTCTTTTGTTTACTCGTAAATATGTTTGAGCTTTTTACAATAAAAAGTGTATAAATGCCTTTGTTTTTTCTGTTGCTTCCAGGAGATACCCAGGCAAGGCATCCCTGGTTACATGAAGTCTAAAATAAGCTGTTAGATTTTCCTTTTCCATCCTCATCCTCAGCCCCTGATTGCTAGCTACTGGGTGAGTGGGGAGTTCCTCTTTGGAACTGGCCAGTGGAGGGCAAAGTCCTTTTTGAGTGACATCCACCAGATTTGTAAAAGCTTTTGACCTTGACCACACCAGAGCCTAGAGGAATCCCCACATCAGAGTCTGTATCCCTCCTGCAATTGTGGTGCATGGAACCTCTAAGAGACTTGATGCGTGTCATTGGCAGCAGTCCAGGGTCAGATGCTGGGCCAAGTGTGACTCACCAATGATGACAAAGACAGGACTATTCTGCAGCCCTTCTCTGTCTTCAGTCAACCCTGCAGGTTGGCTCAGCTGCCAGGTCATTTCTGATCAACAATAGCCCTAAATTTGGGACCAGCTAACACCATTCAATAGGAGGGAATGGATTAGATCCTAGGGTAGGAATAAATTCCTTTGTAAGCAGAGGTTCTGAGAGGTGGCCTGTGCTTTGGGTGAGGTCCTTCCTAAAGGGACAAACATAGCCCATTCTCCCCTTCCTGGGGTAAAAGAAATTCCTTGGCCTCAGCCTCCCCAGAACACAGCTGTCTGGGCCTCCCCACCCTCTGCTTTCTCTCTCTTCTCCCATGGAGACAACTCCCTTTCTCCACTAGAGTGCTCTGCCCTCTCACCTCCCACAGATCTCTTTAGAACTGCAGCAGAGGCAGCTAGAGTGTGGAGGTGGAGAGAACACTTGGCTCTGTTCTGCTATGGGCTGGTACATTTTTACGTAGGCTATTGAGTCACTATGCTTGGCGGCACTCCCTGTCATGCTCCCAACCTCTCTTTTACTCTCTCCACCCCTAGTTCCCAGAACAACACCAACCTGGGATCCCTCCCACTCAGTCACCAGGAATCTGATCTGGTTGTTGTATTCCAGCTTTCCCAAGGTTCCAAGGGTCCCAGAAACCCAGGAAATCAATGCCCAGATTCCTAGAGAGGATGGCATCTAGTAAATGAGGCAAATTAGAGAAGAAGGAGCCTGCATGGGGTGGGGAGGGGAATAATTAGGGCCCCATACAGGGAGAGGGGAAGACCCTAGATGAATGGGGAGTGGAGAGAGAATGGGTTTCCTGGAGCAATGAGAAAGGAGAGAAATGTGAGGAAGAATCTTGGAGACCAACCTCTGCTTTCAGTTTAACAAATATTTATTGTTTTCCTCCTTTGTGGGAGGACCTATAAAGTATAAGAGAAATACTGTTCCAACTTATGAGTGAAAATGGGGGGACATGGGTATTTCTAGAGGTACAGAAGAGCATCACGTAGGTCCTAAGGTGAGACCCAGGACACCAAGATGGCAAAAGTCTGCATCTAGCTCACACAGTTTATTGAACCATCTGTCCAGGGTCCAGAGAGAGCAGGGAACCTACTCCAGTATCCGAGGGTATCCTGGTGTCTCCCTCACACAGGGAAGCATCTAAGCATTGAGGGAAGTGGCAGCCAGGACAGGGGACTGAGATGGAAACCTTGAGAGGCAAAAAGGAGTGTTGGGAACTCACAGAGGGTGTGGTGAGCTCTGTAGTGGAGGCTGGGAGTGGAATTGGGAGTGTGAGAACCCCATGGTGTGCCATGTTGGTTGACCAGATGGCAAAGAGAGGTCAGTGAAAAGTGGTCATTGCTTTCAAGCAACAGTTTGGACTTTGCTTTATTTGGCAAACAGGTAAAAAGGGGGATGACTTCTCCAGGAACCAGAGTTACTATGGAACATTTCAGGGGTTTCCCAGTCAGAAATCTGAATGGGTAGGATTAGCTAATGTATTGTACCATCTCAAATAAATGACAGAGGAAATTTTAGGGAATGGTTATCTGGCAGAGAGGGCACTGCAGTATAAGGGGAATCTAAGCAGTAGGAGAGAATGGGGAAAGGAATTTGGAGTCTACAATTTGGAGAGTTGAAGAAAAGAGGCGATAAGGGGAGTCTGCCATATTGGAGCAATGGAGGAAATAGAGCAACTCTCTTGGGAAGGAGGCAAACAGCTAACCCCATGCCTGGGCCTCTGGTCTTCTCCCAACTGAGAGATGGTGTGTGTGTGTGTGTGTGTGTGTGTGTGTGTGTGTGTGTATACATGTGTATGCCCACACATGCATGTAGGCAAAAGCTAACTTATGGACTGTCAAGTGACTCTCCCTGGGGTAGGAAAACTTCAGGGTCAGCTAGCTGGGGCCCCAGAGGCTTCACTTGGGCCAAGATGTCCCGGATGGAGCGGCAGGGGAGCTTTCCAGAGCTGCTGGGACCACAGGGCTTAGCACCAGCTGAAGGATCAGGTTGGGGAGAGCCATCGGGACCCCCACTCAATGTAGAGGAGGAAACAGAAATGCAAGGGTGACCAGAAGAGCTGGATTTGCTGCCACAGGGCTGAAGGATGATTTTACCACTGCCTTGGGAGCTGGAGGTGCCGCTGAAGGAGCCAGGGCCAGGTGGAGAGCAGGGCCCCTGTGAAACACCACCACAGGGATGGAAGGATGAACTACTGGAAATGCTAGAACTGCTGTGGGCTCCAGAACTTGAGAGGGAGCAGGGCGCCTTAGAGCCAACTGCACAGGGCTGGACCCCACCAGAGCCCACTGGTTGGAACACGATGGCTGAGGAAGATCCCGACTGGTAGACATTGGAACTAGAAGAGCTGTGGCTGGGGATGATGGGATTGCTGGAGAAGTATTTGCCCTCAGAGATGGGGGGCCCAGCTGCAAAGGAAGGGACACCTGGAGAGCCTTTGATGGGGTTATCTTTGGTGAAGTAGCCCACAGGGTAGATTTTGCCCCCACTGTAGGTCATGCCTGGGACCAGATAACTGTCAGAAGAGCCACCCACCACTTCATAGCTGCCATAGGACTTGTCTACAGAGGTGATGGGGGGGCAGGGCTTTCCTGGAAGGCCACCACTGTTGCAGGGGGCACCCTGGACCCCTCCAGGGCCACCAGAGCCGTGCTGTTCCACCACCACCACCACTGGCCTTTGACCTCCTGACACAGAGTGGGAGCTGGAGATGTAGGAGCCAGAGTGGGAGACAATAGGCCCCCCACTGCAGGGAGAGTCAGAGACATCTGAATTACAGGGGCGTAAGTTAGAGTTGACCCTTTGGCCATTGCTGCTGGATATCCAAGAGCTTTGGGAAACAGATGAGCTTGAGCCGCCTCCAGACTGGGAAGAGCCTAAGTGGGAAGAACGATCACTGTCTGGTAGAGCCGAGCCCGATCCTGGTTGGGAACTGCTGCTTCCATATTGGGAGCTGCTGCTTCCTGACTGGGAGCTGCTGGATCCGGAGGAGTAGCTGATCTGGGAATACCCTGTTCCTGGCTTAAATAACGAAGATCCTGAAGAACCACCCTGGGCGACACCGGAGACACTGGCGCCACCACTGGAGCCACCAGAACCACTGGGGCCACCAGAACCACTGGAGCCACCAGAAGAGCCACTGCTGGAGCCACTGGAACTGGAAATGGAGCTGCTGGAACTGCTGGAGCTACTGTGGCCACTGAAGCTACTGGAACCACTCTTCCCAGTGAAACAGGGGTCGCTGGGGGAGGTGATACGCACACCCTTGCAGGGGTCTGAGAAGGTCCCGATGCTCTTAGCCAAGGCCCCTGGGGAGGAAGGAGTGGTTAGTAAGGGTCAGAGTGGCTTGGCTTCCTCCCTCAGCTTCCAAGCCCATCTCAGTCATCTGCTTCTGATTTCTCCCGAGAGGAGCCCAGGGAGAATCTGGGGTGGAAGAGCAAGTGATAACTGACTGTTCTCTGTAAAGGAAAATGAGGTGGCAGTAGAAGGGCCATTTCAATGTTCTGGAAGTGGGCAGGGACAGAGAAAATGAGACTCCAAAGGAGGAGGTGTTAGAAGAGAAGAAGAGGGCAAGGAGGAGTAGCAGGGGCTCATGGCTCCAAAAGAAAGGACCCCAAAGAAACAGAGCGTGGGGTAGACTAAGACTCCTCGAGATGGGGCATACATCCTAAGGGGGACATCCCAGATGAGATTAAGGGATCAAATGGAAGGAGGAGACAAGACAAAACAATAGCTGGCCGGGAAGGAAAGGAAAAGTAGCAAAAGAGACTGAGAAAAGAGGAAGCTGGTGGCAGAGGGACTGAGGTAAAGGCAAGGGTCCCTGAGGACTGAGATTCTGTCACTAGCCTCCTGGGGAGAGTCCAGGCTTGGGCAGAGAGTGGGAGTTCTGTTCCCATCTCAGTCCTGGCCCTGCCAGGAAAGCTGGGTGGGGGCCAGGATGTGGGGGCACCACTGTCACCTCAGAACCTGCTGGTACAGTGTGACAGGACACCGCACCCTGAGCCAGCCGTGCTGTCCTAGCCCAGCCCAGGGGCACGAGGATGAAACCCGCCTCCGAGGCTCACCACCATTATCAGCTTCCCTCATTCTCCACCCAGCCATCAGCCATGCCCACCCACCTGCCCTCCATGCTCCCGCCTTTTCATCCCTGGCAGATGTGGAACCACTTCTTTCCTTAACCAAGCCTTTGCTTCTAACCCCAGGCTCAACATACCCCCGTTCTTCCTCTGCTCCCCACCTCACCGCCTTCAGGTCCCAAGCAGTGTGCGCTGAGCTTCATGCCAGCAAGTTACTAAACCTCTCTGAGCGTTAGTTTATACATTAGGAGAGATCGAATCTGTCCCCCAATGAGCAGTTTCTCCTCAGTTTGTGACGTCCCCATTCTCTCCTCCAAGAGTTCTCTGTGGCCACTTCCATACCAAACCCAGCTCTGCCTGCAGCCCCCCTCACCTGGTGGCACTCATCATGGAGAGTTCCTGCTCTCCTTCTCCTTGCCCCAAGGCACACAGCCTGCTTTCTGCCCCCGGGGGCCGTGGGCAGTTTCTCCGCAAATACCCACTGGTCCACAGCACAGCCCCAGTTTGGATCCTGGCTTTACTGCTTTCTAAGCTGTGATCTTCCGCCAGTTTCTTGACCTGTCCAAGCCTCTGTGTCCTCCCCGTACAGTGGGGATAATGAATCTCTCTCATACGGTTCTTCTAAAGATCAAAAGTGCTAATGGAAAGTGCTAGAATCATGTCTGGCACATAAAAACACTCTATAGATGGTAACGATTATTCCTGTTAAATATCGAGTCTTCGTCTTCTACTGCTCTAATCATTGACAAAAGCAATGACAACAACCACAAACATTTACATAACCCTCTAATTTCCAAAGCACTTGTCACATACATTATTTAATTTGAGACTCTGAGATCTGACTAGAGCTAGCTGTTACCATTAACCTGGTTTTAAAGTTCCAGAAACTGTGGCTCAGGAAGCTCAAGTAACTTGCCTGGGGTGACAGGGCAGTGAGGAGTAGCCCTCAGACTCCAGAGCTCCTGCCCTTCCCCCTTGCTGGGTCCTCTCCTGGCTTCTCCCTGGACAGCGATTCCTCCCACCTGCCAGCACCCGCCGCTCCAGATCCCGTCAGCCTCCTCTGACCTGCTATCTGCATCCTTCTTCCCCAGCTCTCCCCGCTTGCCTCCGCTCCCAGGGCCCCCAGCCTCCTACCTGGCAGGAGGAGCGCAGCCAGCAGCAGTGCCATCATTCCTCGCCCTCCCACACGCCCCATCTGGGGTGCCTGCGAGGAGCCCATCTTGGACTGTGCAGCCTTCTGACTGACAGTAGCTCGTGGACACCCAGGGCCTTTATGCCAGGGCTGGACATTCTCTGGGCAAGAGTCACTGTGGGGAGGGGTGGGGAGGTGGAGGGGCAGGTGCCCAGGGCAACTTGGTGTGGCCAGGAGGAGCTGAAGTAATCAGTCAGGGCATCTGCCTACTCAGCGGCAGGGGAGGCTTCAGCTGGGGGAACCCCTGGCCACAGGGCCCTTAATGATTCCCACCTTCCTGCCACCTGACTGGCCTACCCATGGCTCTGCATTGCTTAACCTGGAACCAGGCCCTCTGCCCACTCAGGCAGCCGCTCTCACCACAAGCCCGTCACAGGCTTCCTCACTCTCCTGCCTCCCCTTGTGCTGGCCTGTCCCACTCCCCACCCTCCTTCCATGCACAGACACAGACACTTCAACTTTCCCATCCACAGCAAGGTGCCTGCTCAGACCCCCCACCCCTGCCACCTGGCTTCTCACCCACAGCCCCTGGATCTGCCCCTTTCCTTGGGATCCATCACTCTGTCCCCACGTTTCTCCTGCAGATCAAAGGGTCTGTACTCCATCCCCCAGAGCCCCCCTGTTGTCACTGCCCACGTTCATGCCTGCCACATGCCTCTTACATGTTTCATCCATGAATGAGACTTTCCCCTCTTGCCAGCTAGGAGTCTGCACTCCAGATACCAGTGGCCTGACCTCTCCCTTCTGGGGGCTCCTGGAGTAGTCTGAAGGGTGCTGGGCCTCAGCTGGGGGAGAGACCTGGGCTGGGAACCCCTGCCATAGCTGGGTCTGAGGTTACTCACAGGCCACTCACGGCCTCTCCCCAACAGCTGGTGACCCTGACTCCAGTGGGAGTCAGAGCCAGAGGCTAATGAGGCTAATTGGGAATGTGACAGCTCTGCAGCCCATTAGCTGGCTCCCCGACCTGGATGAGGGGACAGGAAGCAGCCAGCTCCTCGCTGAGTGGGGTAAAGGAGGGCCAGGCAGACTTCAGCACCCCAGAAGGATGAAAGGCAGGACTGGCAGATTAGAGTCCTGAATTCAGCCAGGAGGGAGGCAGGTCCTCCTACATCCCATTCCCCTCCCTCCTGCTTTGGTCCTGGCCCCACCCCAGCCAATTAATTGCTCACTAGTATTGCCCAGAGTATCAGTATCGGAGGGAGAGGCCTGGGAGTCAGGTCAAGTTGCCTCTTCTCCTCCCCCACCCTGCTCCCCTCATCCAGACTCTCAGCTCCATACGTTCCCACAAAGGCAGCCTCTGCCCCAGCCCTTGGCCGCCCTCCCCCATTCTCTCTCTCCTGTCCCATCTTTCCCTCCCTCCCAATGCTGCCCTTGGGACTTCCTTTGATGATAGGAATGCTCTGTATCTGTGCTGCCAAATTCAGTAGCCACTGGCCACATGTGGCTACTAAGCACTTGAAATGGGGCTAGTATGACTAACCAGAAGAACTGAATTTTTAATTTTACTTAATTTTGATTTAAATGTAAATAGCCATGTGCAGCTAGTGGCTACCATTTAGTCTAGTCCTTGACTTAGCCACACTCAAATTGGGATCGGGAAGGAGGAGGGGCTGGGAGCTATGGCGAGAGGAGGTCATGGGATGGTGTCCCCCAAAGAGGGTTGACGCAGTGGGAGAAAAACAAAAACACTGGCTTTAGAATCAGGATGCCCTGGGCTCAAGTCCCAGCTAACTTCCTGGTTTCAGGCAAGTCTCCAAACTTTTATGAACTTCAGGGCCCTCCTCTGTAAAATGGAGATCTTTTAAATCATGCCTGCCTTACAGGGGAGTTGTAAGGATCAAATGGGAGGTTATCAGAAAGATTCAATGGGACTACGGGCATAGCCCTCCTGGCTCAGGCGCTTAGCAGATGAAGTCCCCACAGGGTCCTATCTGGTTCCTCCCCTGGGGGACAGCAAGCATGAAGGGCTCACTCCACAGCCCCAGGCTCTCTCTTTAGAGTCTCCAGCCCAGCAGACCTAGGAGCAGCAACCAGCATGCACACAGTGGTGTTACTGAAAGTGATGTCCATTCCCCCAGTGCCTGTCCTGGCCACATCTCTTCCCTCCATAGACTCCTGGGCCCACTGGGCTGGCGCTGGTCCTCCAGGAGGAGGAGGTTGGGGGGTAGGCTGGGAGCAGGGAGGGGCGTGCCCGAAAGAAGAGGCACAGGGAGCCTTGTGGGTGGGGAGAAGGGGAGGACCTGCAAGGCTTGTGGGATACTCTTTTCCAGCACAAACAGAGGAGGCAACATCTGTCCTGTTTTCTTCCTCTCATTCCTCCCAGATGCTGTCAGCTGTTGGCCAGGACAGCCAGGGCTGGAGGAGGCACAATCTCTCTGGGTCTCTCTCTAGATCTCCAGCCACCCACAGGCTGCCCTACAGCACAGTCCTCCTCCTGTCCTCTCCATCCACTGCACACATCTGCCCACATATGGGCCCTCCCAGCTCCCCTCCACTTTCCCTGTTTCTTACTGGAATCCTCTCTGCTCTGCTATGCTTTCCCCTACTATGTCCCTTCGACTCATCGTTCACCATTCTCTCAGCTCAGGCAGTGAAACTCTGAAGCGGATGGGGCTGAGGAGGGCAGGGGAGGGACACCGGCTGGGTGCCTGCCAGGCCAGGGCCATCTTGCAGGACAGTCGCCAATGAGACAATGCCCACGGAGGTGCAGGTGGATCTCCTGTGTTCCCAGCTGCAAGTGCCCTGCCCAACACATGGACTGGGTGAGAGAGCGGGGCTGGCTCTCACACACCAGAGAAAACCAGACTTAAAGCACATGCCTTTAAAGGGCAAGAGTTTGGGTACCTGTGCCCTACATTCACAAGAAGGTGGGTTGTGTCCACTTCCAGCCGCCCTGCGCTGCTCTGGGCTGCTGCATTCTGCTGGGCCAACACTGTGCTTTGGAAGTTTCGACAAGGAAGAAGATGAATGGCCCTCGCCCTTGAGGAACTGAAGTCCAGCTGGGAACAGACAGCCTGGAGAGAAGCCTAGCATGGAAAAAAGAGGCATTAGGACGTTCCCTGGGGTTTGGGGAATGATGAGAAGGACAAGGAGCAGGCAGCTCAGACTCAGGGCCCGGGCAATGCCGAAGGTATCTTTAGAACAAGCGTCTGGCTTGGGAAGTAAAAACAGAGGAACGGCAGGCCGGAGGCACAGAAAAGCGACTTGGACCAGCATCGTAGGTGATGTGTAGTGGCAGGCTAAGGGAGGACTGAGGTTCCCGCAGGATGACGCAGGGAACAGAGGGTTTTGAATGGGGGACAGCATGGTCAGAGAGGAGGCATGGTGTAGAGGACCACAGTGTCCTGATGGCCAACTGTGGGCCATATCCTGTCCTGGGTACACCCCACGTGCTCTGGTGCTTAGGCCTCACAATAGCCCTACAGAAGAGTTTTTTCTCGCCCATTTCACAGATGAAGAAACCGAGTTTAAATTGTTTGCTCAAACCAGCTGGCAAGTGGCAAAGGAGTTTGGGAAGGACACACACCCAAGCCCGCTGGACTCCAGAGCCCACGTAGATCCCATTTTTCAACAGACACCAGGCCACACATTAATGGCAGTGGCCCACGGACAGACTTCACAGGTTCATTAGACCCTGGAAGGGTGTGTGCAAAACCCCTTGTGTGTCATCAGAGCCTCAAAGGTTGAGAGGTTCTAAGTGAGAAGGTCAACAGCACATGCTGTCCCTCTCCCTCATCTTGTCTCTTCTGTGTTTTACCCAGGACAGAAATTCTAGAACAAGCATTCCGTGCAGGGGTGTTTGATAGAACTAGGGCTTCCGCTTGAGAGAAGGAACAGGGTAGTGAAAACACAGGAAGAGAAGAAGCCCAAGAGAGGTGCTTGTTTTGTGGGGGCAGAGGATAAGAAGCTGCTCTGCACCCCAGGACCTGAGGTCTCGTCCCTCCCCTGAGCCTCTCTGCTCAGGCACTTTCTTCTCCCGCCCTCTCTTCCTCCATCACACTTGCTCTGCATGTGGTGGGGTGCTCTCTCCAGCAGTCAGGGTTCCCCCCACATGGGGCAGGCTGACACCCCTGGCCAACGCCCAGGAAGGTCTCCCTGTTTCCCTGTGGTGGGGACAGGTGCCCCTGAGTTGCCCACACTCTCCACCCAGTCCCTCTTGTGACTGGGGACATGGGTCTAGGAAGGAGAGGACAGATTTGTACATGGGAGTTCCTACCTGGTCTGTGCCATCTTTAGCCCAGCTGTGCCCATGGGACTGGCTAACCTTCCCTCAAACGTAGTCTCTCTTCTCCAACTGCCCCTAGAGTTTCTTCCCTGTGGGAGATGATCAAGCACAGAATCTACATTCCACGTGGCCTGACTCCTTTGCCCTCTGCGTTGACAGGTTTTGCGACACGTCATGGGTGCAGCCCCCACACAGCCCCTGGCCCCGGACTGTGGGCTCCAGGACAGTGGGCAAAGCATGCGTCTGCTCACTGAATTCCAAGCACGTTCCTGTCATAGGCTCTTGGTAGTTCTTTCCCTCCTACCTTCCTTACCCTGGATCTCTGCTCTCAGTGCCCTCCGCCCCTCCCATCCACATCGCACACAGTCCGCCCTAGGGACCAGGTGGGATGCCACAGTGGCCAAGGCCTTGCCTCCAGGAGCACGTGGTCTGTCCAGGCAGGGAGCAGCAGGCACATGAGCTTGGCTCTGACACAAGAGGACTCACCTGCACTCTCTCTCGGGCCCATCTGTCCCACCCTCATTCCTCACAGGTGACTGTTCCCCCGAGCCACTCTTCTCTCCACTGGATGCTCTCTTTTCTCCGAGGGATGTAGCCTCATGAAAAAAGAGCAGAGCTCACGCGGCACCCTGAGGAAGTCTGGGGATTTCCCCCCGCACCCAGCGTTCCTCTGAAACCCGGGGTGGAGCAGGACAGGGCTGTGTACTTGAAAAATCCCTGAGGTGATTCTTGTTGGGAATCCCACCCAGGATAACATGTTGCCCTGAGCTAAGAATCACTGTTCTGGGGAGCAGTAGACACCTCATCAAATTATATTCTGCTCCCTCAAAACATTCAGTGGTGTGGTCTATACTCAGCTCTACCTTTTCCTCCTTCTCCATCGGTTCCCCAGTCCATCCATCCCTCCTCTAGGACTGACCTCCCGGAATGTGACCTGGTCAGCCTCCACTTCTGCTCTTCCCGTGCCCCATCCTCACCCTCTCAGCAGCCTGCTGGCACCCTCCACATGACTCAGGGCACACCACCCGAGGGAGTGGGTCCTGAAGAGAAAGAATTCAGTATGTGGGGCTCTGCCCACCAGGCTCTCTTCTCCCCCTTTCTTCCCTTCCCCACTTCTCGTGAGCAGCAGGGAGTCAGCTGAGTGCCAGTCATGCTCCCAAGACCGTTGGGTTAAGTTACATCTGATTTGGCCACCACCTCTCTTGTCTTGTGAGGAGGTGACTGCAGAGGTTGTGATTAGCTCTCAGAGCAACAATAATATTTTTCCTCTTCTCTGTTCTGTGGAGTGAGTGCTAGAGAAACCGGCACTCATTGTCTGCTCATTATGTTCACCTTTAAAATAGTCATTCTTTCCACCATAGCTATTAATGCTTTTTATTGTTATCAGTCACCCAGCTCCCATCCAGCACAGAGGATGGAGCGGGGGAGGGTGAAGGGGAAGGCCAGAGTGCAGTCTGAGGGAGCTTTCGGGAGCAGGTGGAAGGACTTGTACCAAGAGGGACTCCCAGGCCAGGTGTGGCTGTCGGAGCTGCTGGGTTGGATTGTGTCAGCCCATCTTCTCTCCTTCTTCTGGCCTAAATCCCTCTGGCTGGGAGCTCTGTTGGCAGGAAGCTTCTCCTGTGTCTGCCCCTACATACACCTACATACACAGGTGACCAGAAAAGACAGAGTCCTGTCGGAGAGGCTGGCATCCCCAGTCCACCTCTGTTCTCCTGGATGCCAGGACTAGGACCAGAAAACAACACTGACTCCTCAACGCTGTGTAACAGTCAGATCAACCCAGTCATCCACATACGCGGGATTGATCTGGACGCTCTCAATGACCCTAGAAGATGGAAATTAGTACTCGCTTTTTGGAGCTGCAAACCCAAGTCCAGGGAGTTAAGGTGATGCCTAACCCGCCCCCAATGGCTTGGGGCTTCTCCTGCACTCCAGATACTGTATTCCGCATGCCGTGCCAAGCTGCTTTCTCCTCTTCTTCCTGGGTATTACCATGCCTGACTCCCCCTAGCATTTCATTACCTCTTATCACCTGCAATTTCCTCCAGAGGCCCCCACTCTGTCTTTTCTATTTAAAATCACCCCCCAGGGATGCACTGGGGGCGCAGTCAATTAAGCATCTACCTTTGGCTCAGGTCATGGTTTCAGGGTCCTGGAATTGAGCCCCGTGTCCAGCTCCTTGCTGAATGGGGAGTCTGCTTCTCCCTCTCCCTCTGCCCCTCTCTCTGCTCATGTTCTGTCTCCTTCTCTCTCTGTCTCTCTCAAATAAATAAACAAAGTCTTTTAAGTGTAATAAAATAAAATTGCACTCCAACCTCATATATGGGCTACCACGCTCCATTTTCTTCCTTTGCGTGAATTTTCCCTTCTTTTTTTTTTAAAGGAAGCTAATTCTTTTTTCTTTTTTTTAAGATTTTATTTTATTATTTATTTGACAGACAGAGATCACAAGTAGGCAGAGAGGCAGGCAGAGAGAGGGGGAAGCAGGCAGGGGGGGCTCGATCCCAGGACCCTGGGATCATGACCTGAGCTGAAGGCAGAGGCTTTAAACCCACTCAGCCACCCAGGTGCCCCATCTTTTCTTTTTTTTTTTTTTTAAAGATTTTATTTATTTATTTGTCAGAGAGAAAGAAAGCACAAGGAGGGGGAGCGGCAGGCTGAGAGAGAAGCAGGCTCCCTGCTGAGCAAGGGGCCCAATGCGGGACTCAATCCCAGGACCCTGGGATCATGACCTGAACTGAATCTGCCTGAATTTTCTTCAGAGCACTTACACAGCCTGACACCCTATTATATATATCCTAGATACATCTCTGTATTGTTCCCTTCCTCCACTACAAGATGAGCCCCGTGAGGGGAGGGTCCTCCTCTCTTTGACTCACCACTGTACCCACCACCCTAGAGCACTGCCTGGCTTATGGAAAGAACTTGGTTCATAATGAGAGAAAGAAGAAATAATGAGTATGTGAGCCACTTGACCAAGCAGCCTGTGCCCAAATTTTCCTGAGGGCCCCAGAGCCTGCCTCATCTCACCTCATGTGCCTGACTCACCTTAAAGGGGTCATCTTGGCGACCAAGAGAGTACTAGTGGGGCCTGACTTAGGCCTGGGGAGTAGATGATGTTAGAGGCAAGGAACAGGGAAGACTCTGGAGTGAAACACCTTGGAAGAGCCTCAAGGCCGCCCTCTGATGGAAGAGCGTAGAATACCCAACACAAGGAATTGGGCTCTCAGCATTGGGTGAAAATTTAGATATTATTAAAGAAATCCCCTAAAGTCACATCCCAAGATCACACAGAGATAGATAGCAGAGTAGGGACAAAGACTCGGATCACAGTCTGATGCTCTCACCACTATGCTATCCTGTCTTCCCCATCATAGGAGTTGAGACTAAGCTGCCAAAAGGAAAGCTATTTGAGGATATGGGGGTTAGGGGAGGAAAGCTTGGAAGGTGGATTTGGCTTAATTCAACAAGCTTTTTGAGCCAGTGCCAGGCACCCACTGGGCACTTAATTGAAGATTAGAGGAAGAAAATGTACAGCAAGAGAGCTTAAATTTTTTTTTAAGATTTTATTTATTTAGGGGTGCCTGGGTGGCTCAAGCATTAAGAGTCTGCCTGCAGCTCAGGTCATGATCCTGGGGTTCTGGGATCAAGCCCCACAATGGGCTCCCTGCACAGTAGGAGGCCTGCTTCTCCCACTCCCCCTGCTTGTGTTCACTCTCTTGCTGTGTCTGTCTCTGTCAAATACATAAATAAAAATCCTTAAAAGATTTTATTTATGTATTTGACAGAGAGAGACATAGCAAGAAAAGGAAAAAAGCAGGAGGAATGAGAGAGGTAGCAGCAGGCTTCCTGCTAAGCAGGGAGCCCAATGTGGGGCTCAATCCCAGGACCCTGGGATCATGACCTGAGCTAAAGGCAGACACTTAATGCCTGAGCCGCCCAGGTACCCAAGAGAGCTTAAATCTATACCAAAGCAAGTTTTCAAATGAATTTGAAACATGAAATTGGCAGAGGAGCTCCTACCTCAGGGTGTGCCCCTCTGTAATTTAACTAATATCACATTTTATTGCCATGATTTACATGTTTGTTTCCTCCCCAGACACAGAGCTCCTTGAGGGCAGGGAGGACTGAAACTACTTCCTGGGATGGTCACCACAGCCTAGTACTCCACACAGTAAGTAGATGCTCAATAAATGATTGTTGTATGGGCAAACGGATGAACAAATGAGTGGTTTGGCGTTTCCCTGACAAGAGATCTTCAAAGAAGAGCAGACAACCATCTCTTCTGTCTAGTCCAAAGCCATGATTGGCCTGCCCAAAGGCCAAGAAGCCTGATGCCTTCTCAAATTAATTCAGCTTCTATAATTAGACTATACCATGATACAAGTTCGAGGTTCTTTTGTTTCATTGGCTAAGCATTTATTTGACTACCTCCCATGTCCAAGGTACTGAGCTATTGTTCTCTAAATCTGTGATCCTATACTATTATTTAATTCTCTGGCTCCATGTTGACATAAGAGGCAACACCGCATTCACTCCTAGGTGAGGTCAGCCAAAGTAGATGGGAAAAAAGCAGCATTGTCTAACCTGAACGGATAAGCTGGCACAATGGGCTCCCCTGTGTTAATACTCCGTACCCTTCAGTCCCACTCAGTCTCCTTCCCTGCTAATAAACATACCGTGTTTGGGTGTCAATATCTGCAGCCTATTAATAGCTATTAAAACCTCCAATTACCTCATGCCTCCCCCTTCTCTCTCCCACTCACCCACTTGTTGTGTCAAACTGGGAAGAACTGGTTTGGAGCCAAGCCGTCTTGCATCGCCTTGACTTTGGCACTTGGGTGATGTCTTAGACAGATGAGTTACCTCTGTCAGAGTAGTTTCCTCATCTGTGAAATGGGGCTCATAATTTGCTTTATTCAACACCTTCTGGGCCAAGGACTAGGAGGAGAAGTAAGGCATTAAACACAGACAAGGCACAGTCTCTGTCCTCAAGAACCTCATACTTTACAAGAGGAAGAACACATGAAAACCACAATAATGTTGTGGAAATAAAATAAGACAGTATGATGTAAAGAGCCCTAGATCCGGGGCACCTGGGTGGCTCTGTGGGTTAAAGCCTCTGCCTTCAGCTTGGGTCATGATTCCAGGGTCCTGGGATCGAGCCCCATGTCAGGGTCTCTGCTCAGCGGGGAGCCAGCTTCCCCTGCTCTCTCTCTCTGCCTGTCTCTCTGCCTACTTATGATCTCTGTCTGTCAAATAAATCAATAAAATCCTAAAAAAAAAAAAAAAAAAAGAGCCCTAGATCCTTGCCTGGGCTACACCAAGAGTGCAGTTCCTTTCCCTCACTTCCTCTCTTCTTCTCTTTTCCCAATGAGCTTCATCTCGGGCCAGTTTGAGGTCAGTCTGAGGGGTCCAGACTTCTTCCTTTCCCTCCTATACCTCAGGGCCACAGCACACCCAAACCTGTGTATGAGCCTCCCCACCACTGGGCACTATTATATCAGAGGAGAAAGACTTTTGATCTAAGCTCTCAAGCCTGGCTTCCCTCGTTTCCCCCCAGCTCACTGTCTAACAATATCCCCCTCTTTTCTGGGTTATAAGCCCTTCATTCTAACCATTGCAGTCTACTCTCTGTTGCCCAAACTTGCCATTTATTTTTTTAAGATTTTATTTATTTATTTGAGAGGAAGAGAGGGAGAGAAGAGAGAGCATGCATGAGCTGAGGCAGAGGGTGAGGGAGAGGGAGAAGCAGACTCCCCGCTGAGCAGGGAGCCCGATACAGGGCTGGATCCCAGGACCCCAGGATCATAACTTGAGCCAAAAGCAAGACCCTTAACTGACTAAGCCACTCCAGTGCCCCCACAAACTTGCCATTTATTAATGAATTCAGCCATTTATAAAACATGTAAGCAATGGTTAATTTTATGTGTCAACTCGACTGGACTAAGGGATGCCCAGATAGCTGGTAAAGCATTGTTTCTGGGTGCATCTGTGAAGTTGTTTCTTGGAAGAGATTAGCATTTGAATGGTGAACTGAGGGAAGAAGCTTGCTGTCACCAGTGTGGGTGGGCATCACCCAATCTGTGAGGGCTGACTTGAACAAACAGGAAGAGGATGAATGTGCTCTGTTTGAGCTGGGACATCCATCTTCTCCTGGCCTCAGCCATCGTCGGCACTCCTGGTTCTCAGTCCTTGCGACAAGGCCTGGGACCCACACCATCTGCTACCCTGGTTCTCAGGCCTTTGGAATTACTCCACTGGCTGTCCTGGATATCTAGCTTGTAGACAGCAATTTGTGGGAATTCTCAGCCTCCACAATCTCAAGGACCAATTCCTGTAATAAACCTCCATATATTTCTATTGGTTCTGTGTCTCTGGAGAACCCTAATATAACCTATTAAGGCACTTATGCAGTGTCAGGGTTACACAGATGAACAAAGGGAGGGGAAACTAGAGTGCACGCAAGAGGCTCGAGGCCTAGGAGGGGAGAATAGAGGGAATAAAGCCTTTCCCTTCTGAGTTTTGTTTCAGGCATCGCAGAGCCTGCAGACAGCGGTGGCGCAGGGCAAGGCTTGTAGGCTAGTCGGGAGCGGCGTCGCCGAAGAGAATGACCACCGGCCCGGGAGAGGAAGGCCTTTCCAGACAGCTCGAGCAACACGCATAAAGGCAGGAGCCCGCGACTCCCGAGCCCGCAGGTGCAGGGGCAGGTCCTGCCTAGAGTGGGCGCCGGGCAGCTTTGCGCCCGCTCCTTGGCTGGAGGCCCACAGCCCCCTCCCCCTCCCCATCCCTGGCCGCCCCCTCCTGGCCGGACCCCCAGCCGCGGGGCTTGGTGCGGGATGGGGATGCTTCCTTCTGGAAGCCTCGCTTGACTAGCGCACCTCGCAGTGACTCCCTTCTGAGCTCAGGGCGTTTATTGCCAAAGCTGTTTAGTACTTACTCATGTAATTAGTTACATGCATCCTTACGTGTGTGACATTGTTACTTAACTTTTCATGCAAATCCTTTCTTCCCCAGCTCAATTTTAAGCTTCCTGAGAGTGGGAACTGTATATTTTTTTATTTTCTGTATTCCCTCAGGGCACCTGGCATTGATGGACATATTAAAGGAATGAATTTCGTGAATTTAGTCCACTTTGGGACCTATTAAATTCTACTAGGCCCTCCCCTACAATTCTTATATGTTCTAGGATCATTTCTAAACTCAAAAATTAGGTTTTGGGGTGCCTAGGTGGCTCAGTTGGTTAATCAGTTGCCTTTGGCTCAGGTCATGACCCTGGAGTACCAGGATGGAGTCCTGCATCTGGCTCCCAGCTCCACAGGGAGTCTGCTTCTCCCTCTGACCTTTTACTCTCTCATACTCTCTCTCACTGTTTCTCTCTCAAATAAATAAAATCTTTTTTAAAAAAATAAGTTTTTTTTTTTAAAGATTTTATTTATTTATTTGACAGAGAGAGATCACAGTAGACAGAGGCAGGCAGAGAGAGAGAGGGAAGCAGGCTCCCTGCTGAGCAGAGAGCCCGATGCGGGACTTGATCCCAGGACCCTGGGATCATGACCTGAGCCGAAGGCAGTGGCTTAACCCACTGAGCCACCCAGGCGCCCAAAAAAAATAAGTTTTGTTTTAGTTTTTCAAACTAGTCACACACAGGTTTTGATTGGAGTTGCCACATAAACAAATTGGGTCCTAAGTGGTGAACATTCAGTTTCCTTCAACCCCTCTTCAGCCCCCATCCTGGTAAGCCACTTGAATTGACCTTAGGCCATCGATGTCTCTTGGCTCCTGACTTTTGAACTTTCCTGCTCAAATATGCCCTTAAAGAATTTTTTTTTAAAGATTTTATTTATTTATTTATTTGACAGAGAAAGAGAGAGAACAAGTAGGCAGAGAGGCAGGCAGAGAGAGAGGGGGAAGCAGGCTCCCCGCTGAGCAGAGAGCCCAATGCTGGCCTCAATCCCAGAACCCTGGGACCATGACCTGAGCCGAAGGCAGAGACTTAACCCACTGAGCCACCCAGGTGCCCAAGAATTTTTAAAAATTAGGTATGCCTTACACATTTTTAAGTCAACAGCTAACATTTTTAATCATAAGTTTAAATATTACAAAGAGTATACTTTCCAGGGAATTGTACACACTGACCTATTAAAAGTTACATCACTCGAATGTAGCAGGTGGAATTTAATACCATAACATTTTCATATCCACAATGCCTTTAATAAGTGAGCAAGCCCTTTAACCAGTCAGCAAAGTTAACTTATATTTCAGTTTAGTTTTTCTCCATTCCACTCTCCCTACAGTTTTATCCTAATGAAATATATTTCCATTGTATCACTTTTTTTTTTTTTTTTTGGTATCTTATTGTATTTTGGGGAAGTCCTTTTGTATATCTCCATAACAAAAATATGGATAAAAATTGAAATTTATTTCCTGTGACTATAAGACCCTATGTGTTAAAAACAGTTATTCTGCAGTGGGTTTATTACTATGACTATTACAAGGCACAATTTGTCAAAACTACAAATATTGATTAAACAGAAAAGTAGCTTCTTATTTAAGATGCATCTCTTAAATGAGATGGAAAAGGCTGATTTCTGTTCCCCACTGACTTTTGTTTAGCAACTCCAGGAAGAGCACCCGGGTCCTGTTCAGGGTGAACAAGAGAGCTAGGGCTTTCTCCGTCTAGAGGGAGAAGTATGGTTTGTTAATGGAGGCAGGTGGAAATGGGAAATAAATACAGTACAGCCCTCAGACAGATTCGTTTTAGGAAAGGATACATATACTTCTGGAAATTGATCCCCTTAGATCCTAGTCCTGCACACACACCCTTAGGAAAGTTTTCACGTTCAGCCAGGAGTGTGCAAACCATAAGCTATTAAAAAAAGACTTACAGGCGCCTGGGTGGCTGAGTGGGTTAAAACCTCTGCCTTCATCTCAGGTCATGATCCCAGGGTCCTGGGATAGCGCCCAGCATTGGGCTCTCTGCTCAGCAGGGAGCCCGCTTCCCCCTTCTCTGTCTCTGCCTGCCTCTCTGCCTACTTGTGATCTCTGTCAAATAAATAAATAAAATCTTTTTTAAAAAAGAGAGAGAGACCTAATTTGGTTTCTCATTCTCCAAAATAGGGGTTCCAGAACAGGACAAATGTGGGTCTGAATGTCCTTGTTACTCTGATAGTTACATTTCCAACTTCCTTCTGCTGGGCTCCACATGCATATGGACAAGACAGAAACTCAGACTACTTCCAGATCTCTGTAGGTTTGTGCCCTGAGGAAGGCATCTCAATATTCAAAGACCTAATCACTGGCGAAGAAGGAGCCAAGAATCAAAATTAAGAAAACATGGATTTTATTTTTCCATTTCATGGAAGTACTGTCAGGGTCTCCTGATAGTTCCCAGCTGTAAGCCACCAGGTGGCAGCAGAGAACAAAGCGCCGCCAGTCTAGCTCCAGAAGCCCCAGGGGTGGGGAAGAGGGAGGAGGTGGGAAGCAGGTAGAGGGGAGAGGACAGGACATGAGGTAGGGGTGTATGCTTTAGCTGTCAGAGAAGAAAGGAGGGAAAATGTGGAGTGGATCTCAAGAATGGACGTAAAATATTGAGAATGACACTTTCAGAGTTCAGAATAAAATTGAAGGAATGAGGAAGGAAATTGAGGCTGGTGGAAGAATTGAAGAGGAATCAGAATGGTACAAATAAGCTTGAGAGGCACTCTGCCTGGAGGCCCAGGATGCCTGTGGGGGAATCCCTTTATCTGTACTCTTCCTGCGGTGGGTCAAGGTCTGGCTCCTCTTGAGATCCATGGTCCACTTCAGGGGCAGGAGGCCAGGGGTTTTCTGGAGGCTGGGGTCCTGCTGGCCAGGGGTCATCAGGCCGGGGAGGTTGAGGGGGATCGGTTTTCAGGGGCTCAGGAGGCCAGACTCCAGATTCTGGCAGGTCTCTCGAGGGACGACTGGGGCCTGGAGGTGGAGGGTCCTCAAAGAGAGGGGGTGCTCCTGGCCAGGGATCACCAGGGATGGGGGGCCCCTGAGGCAATGTTGGGGAGCCCTCCTCCTCTCCAGCCTCTGTGGGTGGGGGAGGGGGGTGCTCTCCACTGCCTGAGATGCCTGTGGAGGAAGAAGGAGAAAGGTAAAAGGTGGTGAGGGCCGGATCCCTCCTCCCCTAGCTGCAGACTCAGGGGGCATAGCCTCTCTGGGATAGACCACAGTCTGAGCTGACACCACAAACCTGAAAGGTAACTCTCAAAGAGCTCTCCACACATTTACAAAATACCCAAAGTGATCTTAAAATGACGTAAAAACCTTGACCGGAATCTTTGACTTGAACAACTTTAAACCGACAGGAGCTAACCTAAGCTCCATCCAGCCCTGGCTGGGACTCCCACTGGCATAGCCTCTGCGCTGGTCTATACCTCCAAAGCCATCCACACCTTGTGCCCATGTGGCAGCCAGACCCCACCCTCTGCAAACACATAGTCCTCAGCTGTGATGAATACTCACCCACACACGTGGATTCTGATCTAGATTGCCACAGGGACCTACACTTGAACCAGTAAAAACATTGAGCTAAAATGCACTTTCCTGCATCACCTTCAAACTCTTAACTCCTCCCCTCATGGGAATACCCAGAATCTTCTGGAATCTCCTCCATTCCTATGCATCACATTCACACTTGCCTCTCTTGACCATCCTCCATCACCTCCAACTGCACCCTGGCCTGTTCCCAGCTTACCTCCGGCACACAGGTAAAGGACCAGGATCCCCAGCAGCTTCCAGTTGAGCATCATGGCTGTCTCCTGGCCCCCAAAGTTGGGGGTAGATTGAGTCTAGGTGCCTGGGAACCCCAAGAGGCTTTATAGGGGAGGAGTGAGAGGCAGTGTCTGACCTCTGGGGAGTGGCCAGCCCAGTGACACAAGGAATCCCATCAGAACCTAACTGGTCAAACCCGTTTGGAAGGCCAGGGCTAATGTTTAACCTCTGACAGCAGCGTCCCTCATTTTAGCCCCCCCCCATTTTGGGACCTAGCCACCCAAGCTCTATCAATGACCTAGACCTTGGTCATCCCACCCTTATGTTCAGATCCTCCTCCACACACACCCTGCAGCGATCGATACCCATCTGTCATCTCTGTAATCACAAGGACGTCCACCTTTCATCCCTTGAAGCCATGGGAAGCCGAGGGATGGGAGCCAACCATGCGTGGGGAAGCAGTGTAATTACAGGGGTCAGGAGGCAGGACGCCCGGGCAGGAGCAGGGACAGGGGCTTGTTATAAACACACAGGATGCAACTAGAGTGGTCTCAGCCAGTACCCTGAGCCTCCCCTTTGGGACTCAGTTTTGTCCTTGGACCTTTCACTCCTCTCAGGACTGGGAACCACATGCTGCTTTCCCGCATGTGCCTCCACATGCACCTAGGGGGCCTCCCAAGCAGTGACATCCAAAGAATTTCATCCAGGAGCCACCTGGGGTGATGGCGGGTGAGGAAGTATGAGGACATCCTGATTCCTAACCCCCACCCCAGAGCAGCTTCCAACAGTCACAGCCCAGAGGCTCAGGAGGAAGCTGCCTCTGCTTCCTGTCAATCCCCGCCTCTTCCTCCTCCCTCTGGAATCCTGCTCAAGGCGGCTGCTGCCCTGGTCCTGGATGCCAGCTCTCTGTACCCTCCCCACCCCCATCCTTCAGAGCTCAGTGCGAGTCTTGTCTAAGTGTCTCAGACCCCCTGGAACCTCCACCTCAGGAAGGCTGCCACTGGTCTAGAGCTCTAGTGCGCCTTTCAGAAGTAATGCCTCCCAAACAGAACTCCTTTCCTCCCCAGGCTGTTCTCCATCTGGTCTGCTCTCCTGTGGCTCACTTCGAAGCCTTCATTCTGCTCCTTTCCCCAACCCCAATACCCCCCAAGGCAAGCTCAGCCCATGTCCCCATTCTGGAGCTCATCTCTCCCTATCCTCCCCAGCACCCTCCTAACTGGTCCCCCCCAGCACCCTTCCCCCACCCAAGCCCCATCCTTTACAGCCAGCCAACCTAGCTCATAAACATATCAGCTTAATTGTGTGCCTGCACCTGGTTGAAAAGCACTCCAAGGGCTTTCTATTGACTTTAAATAAACCGCCGGTGCTACCAGTCCCTCCCTCCCGCTCTGGGCCTCAGTGCTTGCCTGCCCTCTGCAGGACTCTTCTGCTGGCCCTCTTGGCTCCTGCTGGCAGGCAGGTCTTCACACATCCCCTCCCCAGGGAGCCCTTTCCTATCTTCTGGTCTAGCCGCCCCTCCCCAGTCGGGTTCTGTCACGTCACTGTATTTCTTTTCTCTTCATGGCAATGCCTGCTCTGTTCACTTAGGTACTTGTCCATCATCTGTCTCCCCCGCCCCCCCCCACCGGGATGTTGCGGCCAAGGGAGCAGGGACCCACCCATCAAATCCACCACTGTGGTCCCTGAGCAAGGAAACTGCTTGGCACTGAGATTCCCAGCAAATGAGTGATGTTTTATATCCTAACTCCTGGCAGTGATCATTTTCCAGAGGTGAAGAGTTTTCAAACAAAAGTTGAGAATAAACTTCTGGAGCACCTCAAAAAACTTCCCAAGCAACCAGAGAAAGGGGTTTTGAAAAAGGTACCACCTAGAGAAATAGCTGTGTGGGACCACTCCCTGCATTTTCCAGACAGAGATGGCTGCAGCAGGAATTCCCTCCCATTCCCCGAGAGAACATGGCACCTGCTGCAGTTGTCTTTATTAAGCCACAGGATTCACAGGCATCTTGGTGACCGGTGTCCACGGTGTCCACAAGGGCAGCTGGCTGACCTCCCCCCCCCCACCCCACTTCTCTGGGGGCTGCCCCGCCCACCTTGAGCCCCCTGCTGCACAGAGTGCCCGGAGCTGTTCAGAGGCAGACTGGAGCGGGACAGTTCTGGTTGTCTCCTTGAGAGATAGCTTCCTCTTTGGAAATGGCCTCACTCAGTCCCTGCAGATCATCGAGCAGAACAGAGAGGGATCCTGGGAAAGAAGACCCCAAGGGATAGCAGCTGAGCAGAGAAGGCAGCTCAGCTCCAGTGCAGCAAACAGGGCTACCATCAGCTAGGAGGGTTATGAGGGGGGAGGGTTCCCTGGCCCAACTCGGGCACAGATGAGAGGCTGTGGGCCTCCAAGGGTCACAGAGAATGATGCTCATGCATTCAGAGTGCCTAAAGGAGAGATTCCTAAAGTCCCCCGCATTTGTCCCTTCCTACATGGCCCATACCTCTTATGGACTCCTTGGGGATGGGTGCTGCTCCTGGAGGTACAGGCAGTGAAGACCCTGGGGCCCGGGGGCTGGACTCTGCAGACTTCCCCTTATCCAGCAGGGAAGGAAAAACTGCCAACAGTCGCTGCTGCTTGTAACGGGAGAGGAGACCCTCCTGCTGCAAGGTGGCCTGGGAAGGAGAGGGTTAAACGCCACCTAGCCCAGGCAGAGCCACCCCTCCTCCTTCCCCCGCTCCCCCTCTCCAGTCCCAGGTCTCTGCTCTTCCCTCTCTCCCCTACCAGCATAAAATTCTTGTCCCTCTCTAGCTCCTGCAGGCGCTGGGTCAGCCGCAGCCCCTCCTCCTTCCGGGCCTCATCTTGCAGGCGCCTGAGCTCCTGGTTCCGCTCCTTCTCCCGGGTGGCTTTGCGCTGCATCTGGCGCAGGGAGACCACTACGTGGAAGCCAGGGCACAGAGGGCACAGGTGTGGGGCAGCCCAGAGGCAGGGAGGCACCATGAGAACAGGACTTCGATCATGGGCAGGAACACTGGGCCCTCAGCTCTACGGCTCAGCGAAGCCACTTATGATCCAGGGCTGTCTCCTCTGTGTGGTGGAAGTAGTGGCTGATACTCCACGACCTTCTGACTCTGTGAACCCAAAGTACCTTCCTCATCCCAGAGACTTCCTGGATATGAACCAGATGCTCCATTTTGTTCCACTAAATGTTTTCTTAACGCATGACAATGACACTGAGGTTATGTAATAAAATTTCCTCTTCGTAGGAGACGCAGCTGGGTGGTCATGACGTTCGTAACTTACTCAATAAGTATTTCCCCCAAAATGCATGTATCAGTGTGTATATATATGTGGATAGAGCAAATATGGCAAGAGATTAACAACTGCTGGGTGCTTGGCTGGCTCAGTCAGTGGAACACAAGACTCTTGATCTCGGGGTTGTGGCCTGGAGCCCCACACAGGGTGTAGAGATTATTTCAAGAAATAAAATCTTTAAAAAAATTGGTTACTAGGGACACCTGTGTGGCTCAGTGGGTTAAAGCCTCTGCCTTCGGCTCAGGTCATGATCCCAGCGTCCTGGGATCCAGCCGGCATCTGGCATCAGGCTCTCTGCTCAGCAGGGAGCCTGCTTCCCCCTCTCACTCTGCCTGCCTCTCTGCCCACTTGTGATCTCTGTCTGTCAAATAAATAAATAAATAATCTTAAAAAAAAATTGGTTACTAACTGTTGCATCTAGTCAGAGGAGGTAAACAAGTGGGCATTATGTGACTCTTGTAATCTGTCCAGGTATTTGAACTCTGTCCTAATAAAAGAGGGGGGAGCACCTGACTGGCTCAGTCGGTAGAGCAGTAGAGAGTAAGACTCTTGATCTTAGGTTTGTGGGTTTGAGCCCCATGCTGGGTGTAAAGATTACATAAAAATAAAATCTTAAAAAAAAAGAAAGTTGGGGGCAGACACACACAGCAGAGCACACCATGTGAAGATGGAGACAGAAGGGAATGATGTGCCTGCAAATGAAGGGATGCCACAGACTGCGGGCAACCACCCACCGGGGGCGGGGGGAGTCATCAAAGTGTCTCTCAGAACCTCTAGCAGGCACCAACCCTGGCAGCATCTTGAGTTCAGACTTCTAGCTTCCAGCTTCCAGTACTGTGAGAGAATAAATTTCTATTGTTCCAAGGCAAAAAAAAGTTGGGGGTACTGGTTGGTGTTGGTGTGAGGTCAGGATGGCGGTTGCCTTATGGAGGGGAGTGGCTGGGTGGGGCTCATGCTGGTGCTGGATATGGGGGCTGGCTACAGGAATGTGTTCACACCATGAGAACTGATCTGTACCATTTCTTGATAACTTCATTATTTGCAGGATTCAAAACAGTTTTTAAAACCTCATGTAGGGGGCGCCTGGGTGGCTCAGATGGTTAAGACACTGCCTTCAGGGGCACCAGGGTGGCTCAGTGGGTTGAGGCCTCTGCCTTCGGCTCAGGTCATGATCCCAGGGTCCCGGGATCGAGCCCCACATCAGGCTCCCTGCTCAGAGGTGAACCTGCTTCCCCCTCTCACTCTCTGCCTGCCTCTCTGCCTACTTGTGATCTCTGTCAAATAAACAAACAAAGTCTTAAAAAAAAAAAAAAAAAAGAGAGACTGCCTTCAGCTCAGGTCATGATCCTGGAGTCCCGGAATCGAGTCCCACATCGGATTCCCAGCTCAGAAGGGAGTCTGCTTCTCCCTCTGACCCTCTCTTCTCGTGCTCTCTCAAATAAATAAAATTTTAAAACAAAACAAACAAACAAAAAAACTTTATGTCTAACACTTCCTTCTCCCCGGATGCCCATATCCATCCCAACAAATCTCACCTGCCTTGCCATGCTCCCTCCGAGCCTCGTTCAATCTCCTCTCTGTTTCTAAGAGCTGTTCCCGCAGCCTCGTTTCCACTTCAGCCACCTTCTCTTGCAGAGCTGGGGGGGGAAGGGGAGGATGGAGCGTGTCGCGGGGAGCGTCACTCCTCAGTCCCCCCCAGCCCTCCATGGTAAACCCACTGCCCCTCCTGCACACCTTGCCCATAGATCTCCTGCTGCTGGGTCAGCTCCTGCCGGAGACTGGCAGCCTCCTCCGTGCTCTCCTTCTGGCCCTGGCGGGCGGCTTCCAGCTGCAGCCCCACACTAGCCAGGGACTCCTGGGTCCGCTGCAGCTCCTGCTCCAGCTGCTGGGCCACCTCACTCAATTGCTGCCGCTCAGCCTCCCCTGGAACGAGGTGGCACTCCCGGAGTCTCTCTGTGCCCCAGACCCCAGCTCTTCTCTTCTCTCTGTCCCCAACACACCCAGCTCTGGCGCCTGCTCCAGCTCCGGGACTCCAGGACCAAACGTACCTTGCTCCCGGGCCCGGCCCACCTCCTTCTGGATGATGTGGGCACTCAGCTGCAATTCCGCATCCAGGCGGTTCCGTTCCTCCCGAAGCTGCTCCAACTCAAGGCTCACATCTGTGACTGGCAGGAGTGGGGGACAGCTGGGGCAGGGAAGAAAAACAGAGTCCAGTGAGATCACCCAGCCTGATCCCTAAGCCCCCACCCCTTTTCAGTCCTCCCTGTTTGGGGTCCCAGCAAACAACACTTAACCCCCTCCTGTCCACCTCACAGTGCCCCAAACTTCACCTCTCCTGGCGCAGCTGAGCAAGGGCCAGTTTTCGAGCCATCAGGCCTGGGGGAGAAAAGGCAGAAAGCAATGAAGACGAGTTTGAGGAGGACAAAAGGGAAGAAGGGAATAAGGGGAAGGATGCCCAGGCTGGTGACGAGTAGGCATGAAGATGGATGTGGGAGGCGAGAGCTGGAGGGGCAGGAGCACAGCGTGGCTGGAAGTCGCCCTACCCACCCTGAATGGTGTGGACCCTGCGGACTGCGTAGCTGATTCGGCTGCTGAGGCAGGGCAGCTGGGTGGTGGCGCGTTCCACCTCAGCCATGGTGCTCTGGAGCCAGGTCTGAAAGCTGGAGAAGGCACAAGGTCACTGACCCTTCAACCCCACCTCATTCCCTAAGGGAGTTGATGTGACCTGTCAGGACAACTCCTTCTATCCTATATTGCGAAGTATGTAGGGAGCACAGAAAGGAAAAGCATAGCAGGGAAAAGAGAAGCTGAAGCCAAGGGCTGGGGCCAGTCATGTCTGAGCTTTCTCAGCCGATGAAGAAAACTTGAGAGCTTAAGCCCGTTAGTGTTTGTTAGAAAAAAATGATCCCGTTACTCATAAGGGCAGCACAGCTATGCTTGGTCCCAAAACCCAGGGTAAGCTTCTCATTTGGGTCTTAGCAATCACTGTCTTTAATAAGAGCAGTAAAGGGCGCCTGGGTGGCTCAGTGGGTTAAAGCCGCTGCCTTAGGCTCAGGTCATGATCCCAGGGTCCTGGAATCGAGCCCCGCATCAGGCTCTCTGCTCAGCAGGGAGCCTGCTTCCCTTCCTCTCTCTCTCTGCCTGCCTCTCTGCCTGCCTCTCTGCCTACTTGTGATCTCTTGTCTGTCAAATAAATAAATAAAATCTTTAAAAAAAAAAAAAATAAGAGCAGTAAAAACAAGAACGAGCTTCACGGGGTCACATCTGATCTGAACCCAAGCCCGTAATACAGCAGAGTTCAGCACAAATGATTCTTGGGAGGCTAAATAAATCGAGTGTCATAAAGCTAGCTCATCTCTAGCTGACTTGGACTTTTTTGCCAGCGGGCCGCTGGACATGTCTCCTGGTTCTGGAAATCTCCTGGTGCTGTATGCGACGTTTGGGTGTATGAACTTATGTGCATTTTCCTCAAGAACAAAGCACATAGCTTCCATCAGCTTTTTTTTTTTTTTAAAGATTTTATTTATTTGTCAGAGAAAGAGAGAGAGCACACGAGAGTGAGCACAAGCAGATAGAGTGGCAGGCAGAGGCAGAGGGAGAAGCAGGCTCCCTGCTGAGCAAGGAGCCCGATGTGGGACTCGATCCCAGGACGCTGGGATCATGACCTGAGCCGAAGGCAGCGGCTTAACCCACTGAGCCACCCAGGTGTCCCTTCCATCAGTTTTCTAAGGAGCCCTTACCCCAGGAAAGCGTTACGTGGCAGCAGACCTTTTCAAGCAACCTGACACGTTTATTTCTCATAACCTATTTTTTGATCACTAAGACACACTAGAGATCAAAGCTATCCTCTCTAACCATTCCTCAATGCCAGTGAAGGCCAGATCCATGTGCCTTATCAGCCGGCTGTGCCCCAACCGGGACCAGCACAGCTCATGAAAGCTGAGAAGCCTACGCAGGTGCCCTGGGAGGAGGGCAAGACAGCATCTCAGGGCAAGGGTGGAACTCTCCAGGAGGGTCCAAGTCTGTATCAACTGAAAAACAAGCAGACGACAAAGGCTGACAGTTGTACTCCTAGCAGCATGGCAGAGATCTGTTACCTAAAGTGTTTGAGCAGGTGCTTCCGACACCCCGTGACTCTTCTAAAGCCATTTTCTGGGGCGCCTGGGGGGGCTCAGTCGGTTAAGCAGCTGCCTTCAGCTCAGCCCATGATCTCAGGGTCCTGGAATCAAGCTCTGCATTGGGTTCCCTGCTCAGCAGGAAGCCTGCTTCTCCCTCTCCCACTCCCCCTGCTTGTGTTCCCTCTCTCACTGCGTCTCTGTCAAATAAATAAAAACATTTAAAAAAAAAAGCCATTTTCAGATAAAGTCTCCAGGCCATCAAGAGACTATCTAACAAACCTGACAACAATCTGAGTGTGGGTTGTTTTAAGCCTCGTGGGCCATCAGTCATTAGCAAGAACCATTTCAGTGGCGTCCTGGTGCCAAACTAAAACTCTGTGTACAGTGTACCTTCCCGTTCTTGTGGAAGGAGGAGGGACACACAACGAGTCAAATATGGGTGGTTCATTATAACTAGTCTAATTGCGTGCAAAGTGGAAAATTTTCATGATTTTTTAAAATTTTCATAATTTTTAAGCAAAATTAGTCCTCAAGGTACTAACCCAACAGAAAGGGATGGTGGAGGGGCACCTGGGCAGCTCAGTCGGTTAAGCGTCTGCCTTCAGCTGAGGTCATGATCCCAGGGTCCTGGGATTGAGCCCTGTGTTGGGCTCCCTGCTTCTCCCTCTCCCTCTGCCCCCACTTCCTGCCTGTGCTCTCTCCCTCTCTCTCTCAAATAAATAAAATCTTAAAAAAAGAAAAGAAAAGAAA
>NW_019154112.1:635405-640126 GCF_002288905.1 Enhydra lutris kenyoni
AAAGAAAAGAAAAGAAAAGAAAAGAAAAGAAAAGAAAAGAAAAAAAGTGATGGTGGGGACCATCATCCACCCCACCAAGGACCTATCTGGCACCACAGTTTTGCTATACCAATAATTCTTCCACGATCTATCCCGAACAGCCTCCTGTTAACAGTAAACATTTACAGAGTCAGATGACATGCCAGGCACCATGCCAGGAGGTCTACGAGGACCACATCAGCATCCCAAGTCCAAAGCTGAGGATGGGTTGTTACCAGCCCAAAGAATTGTGTATTCCTCCTTAGAGGTCTTTCTAAAGGTTATAAAACAGGTGGCGAGAAGGAAACACCCAGGAAGTTGGTATGAGAGACACAGGCTGGCAAGTGGTTAAGAAGGAAACTGGCGTACATTTTAGATAGAGTATCTAGTAAGCCACAGGTGTACAGCTTTAAAATACGGGTTAAATCTGGTTCCAACGAAATAGGGCGTGCCTGTAAAATTTTAAAGAAAGAAAGTGTAGCCACACTCTCCATCCTGGAACAACTCTGAAGGTGGTGATCCTCCCAGGTGAACTGAACTACAGGAGGAAGCGTGGCCTCACCTCCAACCAAACACTCGTGGGAGTCCTAACAAGCAATCCTCAGGGGACTGTGGAGAAGGTTGTCCCAGGGAAGAACAAGCCCGGGGACTCTTGGGGCTAGAAACCTCTCGCCCTGCATCCTCCAACTGCCAGCTTTCCAGTGCCGCTTGCCTGGGCTCTTAAACTCCAAGGTGCCGGGAAGCCAGGGAAGTGGAACTCTACTCCACGCACCCTCTGTCCCAGATACCTGCTGACAGAGTTGGCCACCAGCTTCAGCTGCTCCTCGGCTGTGGCTGCGTGCTGCTGCCTCCGGCGCTGAGCCTCCTGAGCGCGGCTCAGCTCGAGCTGCAGGGCCTGCAAAGATGCCGGGCGGAGAGGGGTCCCCTCGACAAGGTTGTGCGGGAAGAGGTGGGAGGAATCCCTGACCCCTCTTCGCCCCTGCCTGGCACACAGACCTTGGTGCCCATCCGTTCCACCTCCACCTCGGCAGCTTTGTCCTGTAGGGAGCGCTGCAGGATGGCCTGCTCCTGGCTTTGGGCCACAGCTTGGTCCTGGAGCTCTGCCACCTGGCGGGACAGGGCACAGCTGGAGGGGGGCACTGGGTACGGAGGGGTTGGTGCCCAAGTCTCTGATAGCACAACATGCAGGGAGACAAGCCTGGGTTCCTGAGAATGGAGTCTGAGTCCGGGTTTCCTTCCAGAAGCATGTTCTATGCACCCACACCTTAAGGAAGCTTGCTGTGACATACCCACAAAGACTCACCACCTCCGCCCATGCCACCCATGCTTGGCCATTGTCACCTCCTCAGAGAAGCCATTCCTGAGCATCCTGTCTAGAGCCGGCCCACCTCACGGTCTCTTTCTGTCACACTTTCACACTTCTACTTAAAGCACACATAATTTCTTTACAGCGTCTAATTGCTTGCTCCAGAATGTGAACTCCACAACAGCTTGCCTCTGTTCAGGGCTGTGCTCCCAGCACACGGAAACCACTCACTACATCTTTGTCGGGTTAGTACCATCCCTGACGTAAGGAGCCGGGAGCTAGGGGAGAATTCATGGGGAGAGAGAGTCAAGTGACCTGTCCCTTCAGCTGCTCCACGCATCCTCTGTGTTCCAGCTCCTGCGCCTTTAGCTGCACCATGAGGGCAAACACCTTCTCCCGCCAGCGCTTCAGCAGGGACTGGCACTTCCTGGTGAACTCAGGCTCCAGCGAATCTGAAGGCTGAACCTGCAGGGTGGAAGAGGGGTGGAAGATGAGCTCCTGGGGGAGAAGAGGAAGGAGGCATGTTTGGGGTTTTTTCCTCTGTCCTGCCCAAGCAACAAAGAGCCACAGCAAGAAGAGGTGTTCACCGAAAAGAAGATGCCAGTAGGTTCTGGCAGCACGCCAACTGCTGGTACCCACAGGGAGCCCCTGGGGGCAAGGGGCCCACCTTCCTGCTCAGCTCCTCCTCCTGGATGGTCAGGATGTGCATGAGGCTCTGCACGCGCACCTGCAGCAGCTCCACTGTGGTGTGCAGACCGTCCCGGTCCTCCTGCAAGTGCTGCGGACCAGACAGGGACAGCAGTGGCCTCTGTGGGACCTCCACGCAGGCCCACAAGCGGCATCCAGATGCTGCCCCTTGTCAGCACTGCCTTCTATCCTGGCCACCCCTCTCCCGGGATCTGGTCCCTGAGCACCCCACCCCCAACCTCCAGCCCCTACCCAGATGCACCCTATACTCTCTCACTTGAACAGTTTCCAGAAGCTCCTGGCGCTCCGATTCCCAGGTCTGCCTGTGGACCTCCGGAGGGACTTGCTCCCCCACATATCTCCTTAAATTCTCAACCAAAGTCACCTGTGCCTCTAAGTCTTCTTGGGCCTTGCTAGGGTTGGGATGAGAACAGGGCAGCCATCAGTGAGGCAGCTGAGAGAGCCACTGTGTCCACCACGTGTCAGGTCTCCCCTGGCTGCCCACCCCCACTTTACCTCAGCTGCTTCTGCAGCACCTCAGCCTCCCTCTGGGCCACAGCCAGCTCCTTGGCTTCCCCTGCCCTCCTGGTTTCCAGACTACTCAGAGATTTCTCCAAGCCCTCAGCTTTGTTGGTCAAACTGGAAAGAGCCTCCTGGTGAGCCTGTGTCAGGGAGGAGAGCTGTGGAGAGAAGATGGGGCACAGCAGAGGCCAGCTCACTCCTACATCCGAACTGTCCAAATCTGCTTCCACTCGGGCCCTGTCCCTGCACTCCCATCTTCTGTCACCTTAGACAACAACCCAGCAAATGGCCCAGCTGCACACACGGCAAAATGCAGACAGTGCTTGGTGCCTCACTGTCCTCCATTCACCTGCCAGTTCATCAGCAGTTCCTGCCAGGTCCCTACTAAACAGATCTTCACCTTCTGTCTCCACCACCACCAACCCTCATCTCGGGCCTGCACAAATGCAACAAACTCCTGACCGGTCTTTAATAGCCTTCAAGGCAGGGAGCATATGGGTGGCTCAGTCTGTTAAGCATCTGACTTTGGCTCAAGTCATGATCTTAGCCCCAGGGCCTAGCCAGGAATCTGCTTATCCCTCTCCCTCTGCCCCTCCTCCCTTTTCATGCTCTCTCTCTCAAATAAATAGATGAAAAAAGCTTAAATAAATAAATAAAGACTTCAGTGGCTTATCACAGCACTGACAACAAAACCCAGCTTCTTCCCTCTGCCTGCAAAGCCAGACATGCCTTTGCCTCTGCCACTTCTCTCAGTTCAACTCATATCACTTGGCTTCTCCCAATTCCTCAGACCTCAGGTGATGTCACCTCCTCAGAAGGCCTCACTGGGCCCCCTACCACCTGCTCCATCCTATCACCTGTTCCAAGTCATTTTCAGCTCCTATCATCATCTGGAATGATCCTCTCCACAACTTAGTGTCTGCTACCCTCTATTCCAAAGGAAGTTCTAAGAAGGTAGGAATCTTATCCTTTTCTCACTGTACCTCCAACAGTGGTGAGTATGTGGGAGACACTGCAGGAGATGGGGGACAGGTGGTGGAGGAAGGAGAGAGTCTGCCCTCTAGCCCTATCTTCATACCACGAAGTGATCATTTTAGAAGGAAATCACAAAACTGGTTGGTCGATCGATCAATGGATTGATCGAACTACCTATCTATCTATCTATCTATCTACCATCTATCATCTCTCTAAAGTAAGCTCCACACCCAAACTGGGGCTTAAACTCACTGACTGAGCCAGCCAGGCATTCCACAAAACTGGCCTTTTTAGACATAAAATACAAATCTGATCATGTCATTTCCCGATAACATACATTTCAACAGCTGCTCATTGCTCTCAAGGTAAAGTACAAAGATCTGAACAGACCCCAAGGCCTCCCCGTGCACACACCATCTAGGGCCCCTCTCATCTATACTCAAGCCCCTCTGGCCTCCTCACGACCCACGTGCTGCCAGGTGTTGCCAGCTCCCATCACCTCCCCATATGCCAGCTCACCAGCCAACTCCTATTCAGCTCAAATGACAACTTCTTATGAAGCATCTTTCATAAATCTAAAGGCCATTTATATTTTTCTTTGAACTATCCCGTGTCCATTTCCTGCTACATTACTATCCTTCCTTATCAACTTCTAGGCACACAGTATGTTAGGGACATCAACCTTTTCCCATGATATGAACTGCAAATGTTTTTTATGTTCTTTAATTTTACTTCTGTCATTTCTAAATTTAACATTATAAAGCCAATGGATCAATCTTTCCTTTAATGAGGGATTTTGATTCATAGGGAGAAAAGCCTTCACCAATCAGGTTATAAAGGAATTCACCCAGGGGCACCTGGCTGATTTGGTTGGTAGAGTGTGCAACTCGATCTCGGTGTCATGAGTTCAAGCCTCATGCTGAGTGTAGTGATTACTTTAAAAAATAAAATGGGCGCCTGGGTGGCTCAGTGGGTTGGGCCACTGCCTTCAGCTCAGGTCATGATCCCAGGGTCCTGGGATCGAGTCCCACATCGGGCTCTCTGCTCGGCGGGGAGCCTGCTTCCCTCTCTCTCTCTCTCTGCCTGCCTCTCTGTCTAGCTGTGATCTCTCTCTGTCAAATAAATAAAATCTTTAAAAAAAATAAAATAAAATAAAATAAAATACTGGGGCGCCTGGGTGGTTCAGTTGTTAAGCATCTGCCTTCGGCTCAGG